>NC_056743.1:864210363-864220363 GCF_019279795.1 Protopterus annectens | reverse complement strand
GTCTCGGACTTAAAATATTTTATTTATTTTCACTTATTTATGTTCTGTTGGCTAGGTTAGCCCTACTGGATAAAGCCAATATTCAAAGGCGACCTGGAAAAGAAATGTACAGAATACAGTTTTGAAGCTTGCCCCATCTTGACTCTGCCCAAAATCATTGACACTGTGAAGCTGTTTGCATGTCTAACCACATATCATGGGTGGCAGACTGCAGCCCATTGTAATAGAAACAAGGGGATGTCAGTATTCTCAGCAAGGACTGAAATGGTAAGAACTCCTAAAAGAACATCTGCAAGGCCAAGGAAAGAATCATAATGATTCTGAGAATAATGCTGAGAATACTGACATCCCCCTGTTTTGATTACAATAAGCTGCAGTCTGCCAGCCATGGTATGTGGTGAGACATGCAAACAACTTCACAGTATCAATGATTTTGGGCAGAGTCAAGATGCAGCATGCTTCAAACCCAGTTCAGATTTGTTAGGTAGGTCATGACAGTTAAAAATGGCTGGCTTCTTTGAGAAAGTAACCAAGGCCCTGGACAAGGCAAAGACAGTGCATACTGCCTGTCTTGACCTAGCCAAGGCATTTGACACAATCCCCTGCTCAGGTGGGAGACTGAAACTCTCCCAACTGGGAATTAACCCCCTACATTACCAGATGAGTAGCCAAATGGCTCAGTGACAGGAGACATACTGTCAATGTGGGTGACTTTACCTCTAGCAAAAGACCAGTCATCAATGGCATAAAACACGGTTCTCTGCTAGGCCCCTTACTGTTTTGAACTTATTTCTCAGACGTCCAGGCAAACCTGGATGGCCTGTGGATGACCAAGTTCACTGACAATTGCAAATTAGGAACAATCATTGAATCCTCCAATTATGTTAATATACTGTGGGCAGGGCTAACGCAGACAAATGATTGGCACCAAAGCCACGGATTAAAGCTAAATGCAAAAAAAAAAATGCATTAGGATTCCCTTTGGGAAAGCTGGCATCTCTGGTAATTACATTATAGACATCTCCCCCTTCTGAATTTTGACCACAAGGTATCCACAGTGGTAAGAAAGTCCTTCTGTGTGGCACATCTTATAAGTAAAGGCAATGCACCTAGAACTAAGGCTGTTATAATTCCATTATATGCAGCCCTCAGCAGACCAATAATTGAGTACAATGCTCCCTTTTGCATGTACCTCACCAGACACCTGCAACAATTGGAGAGTCCACAGAGATTTCTCACCAATAAATTGCAGGGTGCACAAAACAAGTCTTACATGGAAAGACTGAAAGCCCTGTCACTGAATTCTGTCTCCTGCAGGTTGCTAAGGGGTGACCTGTGCCTGGCTTACAGGGCAGTCTCTGACTAGGCTCTGATGGAAATGTTACACATTTGTAAATCAAACTGCACATGGGTCACTCCCTCTGGGGATCTTAAGCTAGCCTCTAACATGAACAGATCATGTTGGAGAGACAGAAACATCTCCCAGAGAATGCCACTTCCCTGGAAAATGCTTGCAGTTTACCTGAAACAGAACCCCTTCCTGATCCTCTTCAAGCACAATTTAGATCTAGGGTGGTGCCCATGTCCTTCCTGGACAGAGGAAGTTATTTTTGACTACTATAGACCCTTACCTTTGTGAACTTCACTCACTTAACCACCATCAACTAGGGCAACGCAAGATAAATATGAATAGGCTTGTAAGGCCTCTAGGGCCATTAGCCTAGTAACCTCCTATGAACCTATGAACAGACACAAAAAATGGCCGCTCATATGAATCATATACCTTATTTCACATTCTATGTGACTTCTCACAATAATTCTTACCACAGCTGTCTAGGCAATTTTATTTCAAGAACTGACTGCACTCCATTACAATGTCCTTCAAAAAACACAACCAGATGAAGCATAAAAGCATTAAATCCTATTAAAACAGAGTAGTACATGCTAGTCTGCAGGCCCTAAGGATTATTGGTCTGAATGCCAAATCCTGTTTTCTGCTGTTCATGTAGACTGACAGCCCAATGCGGGTCAGTCCAGGAGATGTGACACTATGACCTGTATTCAAGATGAGAGGATAGTGGGAAGGGATACTGCACAGTGCCAGGTTGCTGTCCTTGATAGATGACTGGACATACTACATTCAAACAGACTATCAACCTTGAGAGAAGAAAGTATGAAGGAAAGTTCAATGAAGCCTTGTATGTCACATTGTAACCTCCTTAACACTGCCTCTGGCATAAACCTACCTCTCAGAAAAGGGCTAGATAAAACACGTGTGAACCTTGACATGATTTAATTCTCATCTCCTAGTCAAATTATTCTAATGCAGATGAACAAACTACTTTGTAAATCTCATTTTATAGGTGAAGTACTACTAAGAAAGATGTGTGCCATGTTTCCAGCTATTGCTTATTCATACAACAGCACTTTTTAAAGTTACTATGAATGAACCTGCTCTCTGTCTGTATAGGAAGATGCTGCTAATCCCTGTAAGAGTTGGGATACTTGTTGCAGCTGCTCCTAAAATTATAACTCACTTGGCAGTAATTTTAAACATGTTCAGCTAATGCAGACATGTAACACTAGATATTTAAGGATCACCAAAAGCTTACAGCTCCCTAACTTTTACACATTTTCTTTAAGAAAAATATACATATTTCAAAAAACTGTTGCACCTCTTGCATAATTTGTATGAAGACTGATCTGTGATGTAACAAAATACAACTTAAGAAGTATGTTAAAGTCTGTAGGACTTGACCTCATGTTCACATAGATATCCTATGTTGAGCCTATTATGGTGTATCAGAGGTATTTTCCACTGAATTACATGACAAAAGAATTTCTTCCATTTCCAAGACAGCAAGTCATATATATATATATATATATATATATATATATATATATATATGTTTATATGACTCCCCTTTAGAAGATCGAACTGCTAAAATCTCAAAAGTCATATGGTCAAGACAATATGCTTGAAATTTCAGAAGCTCAACCTTCTGAATGGGTATCGGCATACAGCACAGAATGGGAGATTTCCCTTTCTGCACTGTAGCGCGATCTCGGAGTTAGAATAAATAAGTAGTGGGGGGTGCAGCAGAAACATTGTTTTGTGTATTGTTTTTTTTTTGAGTTCCCTTTCAGAAGGTCAAGTTTCTGAAATTCGAGCATATTGCTTCAGCCATATGACTTTCTAGATTTCAGTGGTTCGACCTTCTAAAGGGGAACTATATGTAAAAATATATATATATATATATATATATATATATATATATATATATATATATATATATATACATATACATACATATATACATATATATATATATATATATATATATATATATATATATATATATATTAATATATATATACACACACACACGCACGCACACACACACACATATGAAAAAATCATTACATTTCATTAACTCTTAAGAATTTGTTTCTTGAATATTGCATACAACAATATGCCATTCAAAAAATATTTTACTGATGAAAAAAATACTCCATTCAAGAAAAAAAAAAAGAAAATCTTCCCATCCTGAAATGATTGGTGAAAGTCTTCATGATGGTTATCAATGAGGGTATCTTGACCTTGTGAGACTTTCCCAAGAGACCCAACTAATCCAGTCAGAGTTTTCTTTCCTTTTGAAACTGAGAGAAAAAGGTGCAAGACAAGCACTTCTTGGGCAGAAGATGACACTTTCTGATGATGATGTTAGTATCCTACAGAAAGGACTGACACAGATTAATGACTGGTGTCAGACCCATGGCCTCAAACTAAATGTGAAGAAATGCATAATAATACCCTCTGGAAAATAAAATACCCCTGCAAACTACATAACTGATAGCATCTTCCTAGGAGTGGACCCAGTGTCGAGTGGTGTGAGTACTCAGATAGATAGTAATCTGAAATTTGACCACTATGTGTCCATGATGGTGAGGACATCTTTTTGTGTGACTCAGCTTATAAGTAAGGGTATGGCATCCATATCTAAGGATGTCATAATACTGCTGTACTCAGCTCTCATCAGACCAATAATTGCGTACAATGTATCTCGCCAGGCACCTGCAGCAGTTAGACCATCCTCAGGGGTGTCTCACCAAAAGAAAACACAGGGTATAACCAACATGTCATATGTGGACCAGTTAAAAGCCTTATCACTGTATTCAGTTTCCTACTGATTACTGAAGGTTGATTGATGTCTGACCTACAAGGCAGTCTCTGACACATCCCTGATGGAAATGCTGCATATTCACAAAACTTACTGCATGATGGGTACTCACTCCAAGGATCTAAACCTAATCTCTGACATGAATAGATCATGCTGGACAGACAGATGTGTCCCAGAGACTGATCGTCCTCTGGAATAGGCTTCTTGTTCACGTGAAGTAGAGCCCTTCCCTGACCATCTTCAACTACAATCTGGACCAATGGAGGGGAAATAACAAATTGACTCCTTGGGGAGTGCACATGTCCTTTATGGACAGAAGCAATCAGTAAAAATTGTCAAAACCCCGCTTGCTGTCCCTTGTTATCTTTCCCCTAGGGATAAAAAATTGAGTAAAATCTGGGTAAAACTGGTTAGGCGTGTAAACACTCTTAAGCTGTTAGCTTAGTAATATCCTGTGCGCCTATCCTATGACTCCTGTGTGCATTCTCTGCCTTCATGATTTTTATCAAAATGAAACTGTCAAAGGCAGATGGCCATGATTCCTGGTTTCTCTACCATTTATCAAAGTCTAATTGGTAGAATATTGACTCTGCAATCACAGTTTACTGATGTTGCTTTTTTGCATATGTTTTGTACTTAATTAGCTTTTTAAGTATGGTGACTTGTTACTAGAAGCACTGTGAAGGGAATGCTTTTTAGCATTATATTAGTAGTTTGATTGAAGCTGCATTTTTTCATTTGACTATGGTAATATTCTGATGCATGATTTATTTTTAACATACTCTAAAATATTTTTAAAAATTGCTTTGTTACTATCAGCATTGCTACTGTTGCAGAACTGGTCTCCTATTTATAAACGTTGTAGACAAAGTGTTACAATGTATAATTTTACAGTCTGACTTGGTGCTTAGTGTGCTTAGTGCTGCTAGCACTTGCAGATGCTATAGTATCAAACTGGGTTGCTACTACTAATCACTTTTGTTTAGCACATACATTTTAGTTAAAATAGATGCTAAGCAGTGTGACTGAGTGTTCTGTGATTCACTTTGAAGGAAAGCAATAAGTTAAATACAAAATACCATATTACGGCTAAAAGTCCTGTTTTGCTGCCAAGTCAGAGCTATCCTTAGCTGTTTTAACTGCTGTACCATGAGAAATATTATAGCAATGTAGACATGTAAATGTCTGTGTTGCGATATTTAAGTACTGTTATATACAATTGCTGTGATAGTTTACTGCTGCTATATCTGTGATAGAACTGTCTCTTTAAATTCATGGGCTACCTAAATTATCTGGTACATAAAACTAAGAAAGGTGTTTTTTTATGTCAAGGGCTTCATATGCGAATGCATAACAGTTGTCTGAGCCTTTTTTACTAAACACTTTGTATCTGTGTAAATAGTGTAACATGCTCTTACTCTTAAACCCAATACCCTTCCTGCCTGGGTGATAATTTATTATTTCAGTTACTTTTTACAGCACTTCTCTCTCATTCCCCTTTCAGAGACCTTAACGTAATAATTATTTGTCTCCATCTTTTCATTTAGTGACCACTGTCCCTGCAAATGGGTTCTCTCTCAGTCCCCCACTTACTGAATCCTTGGCCATTGACCGCATCTGCAGTGAAGAAACCAGCCATAAGGACTGAAGGGCTTTAAAAAGAAAATAAGTTACTGTAGGTGTCTAGCTATGTTTCCCTCTTTGCCTACTACTGTAGAAAGTACCTAGTCTAAAGGTGAAATAACTGGCTCTACCCACAGATAGGCATAGTAGCTGCACCCCCACCCCCATCTGCTGTAAATACATTCCCCAGTTAACCCTTTCTTTTTAGTTATCAGTAAACCAAGATAAAGCTCTAGGCGAAAAAAGGTAACCCAGTAGATACACCAGAATTGCCCACTTGTAAAATAGAGACAAAAAGGTACTTAATCTGCCACTTTTTGTATGCTTCAAACTAGGTATCTACCCAGAAAGGACACAGCTGAAATCAGGTCTATATATTGTTTTTCCCTACTAGATTCTAATAACTCCTAACAATTTGGTTATTTAGACACTTACCCTGCAATATTTAGCGGGTGGGGTTCTAGCCTTCTCCCTGCCCCCTATTCCCAACCGCCCCAGTACCTCTACATTTGTTCTTAGCCTTAACCCCACCCCTAATTGCCAGCAATTAGGCTACATCACTACTCACCCCCTCCCCCTACATCCAACACAATCATGCTACTACCTAATATAATAACAATCCTAACCTGCGTAGTTCTAGTTCACAGTACATCCTACCAAGGCTCTACAGTCACATGCCCCAGCAACTTCCACTGTACTCTCTCAACACCCTCCCTCAAACATTTACACTATAACTACACAACCCCTGCCACCAAAACCATCCTCCCAATACACACACTTCATTACCAAGCACCTAACACACTAAAAAATAAAATATCCCTAAGATACCATAAGCAATTTACTATGTATATAAAACATATCCTAAACAACCTCTATAAACTAGCCCTCGCTGGAGATATCCATCCAAACCCTGGTCCTCCCAAATCCAACCCAACCACAAACACTAGTCCAAATAACCCCCCCCCCCCAACAACTCAACTCATTGCCAACAAGAAAACAACAAAACTACTTATAATATCCATAAACATCAGAAGCATATGCAATAAAATCCAAGAACTACATGCCAGCATAAGCATATATTCCTCAGATATTCTCTTTCTAACTGAAACCTTGCTCAAACCTCACATCAAAAGTGAGGAAATACTTCCACCTGAATACAACATCCTTCGTATAGAGAGATTGTCCAAAAAAGGAGGTGCTGTAGCATTGAAATTTAAACACCACCTCAATATTCAACTCCTGAATATTCTGAACTCATCTGCCCCTCAAAACAACAATGAAGAAATCCTTTATGCCAATCTCAAACTAAACCCAAACAAACCTAACTATCACTATCATAGGATGCTATTTCCCACAAGGGCAAAATATTACATCCCTAGAAAATCTCCTGAGCTGGACTACTCTATCTCTTCCCCAGGAAACCATCATTCTCCGTGACTTTAACATCAACTGGCTATCTTGTAATAACAGTCTCCCAACCATTCACCTTAATCTTCATGGGTTCACTCAACTCATCCAATCCCCTACCTGAATCAACAAAAACCCTAACAATCATACCTTACTTGACTGGATCCTAGTCAACAAAGCCCCTCACTCTTACCTAGCAGGCTGCTTACCTGACAGTCTTTGTGACCACTCCCCCATTTTCCTAATTCGGCACCACACAAACAGTCTCAAGCCCATTATCCACAGGCAAATATGGAACAAGTCCAACTTCAACCCCAAATCCTTCATCTCCTCCCTGCAAAAAATTAACTGGTCACCACTAACATACTTCAACCTAGATGAGGCTGTCGACTTCTTCAACAGTACCTTCCTCTCCATCCTAAACACCCATGCTCCTGTAAGAAATGCCAAAGTCAGATCCAGGCATGCCCCATGGTTACAAAAGACCACCAGAACCCTAATGAAATCCAGAGATAAGGCCTGGGAGCACTGGCGACTAAGAAAAAAATAACTCAGATAGGCAACCATTCCTTGAACTGCGCAATAAAGCCAAAAAGCATATAAAATTAGGCAAATCCCTCTACTATAAATCCACCCTAAACTCTACCAACCACAACCCTAAGCAATTCTGGTCCACTTTTAACACTATCCTCCACCCAGGGAAGGTTGATACCCCCCAGCAATCCATTCCCCCCTCCTCCAGCAGTATTGCTGAATCCTTCAACAAACACTTCACTGAAACTATAACATCTCTAAACAAACAACACTTCCCTACAACAGCCACCCAACTCCTAACCCTAACCCCCCCACTCCTCTTTTCTTCTTCACCTCAGTACCTACCTCCAACATAAAAAGACTATTGTCAAAACTTAAACCCACCAAACTCACAGCTGACAACCTCTCCTCTGAATACTTGAAAATTGCAGCTAATAGACTAGCCAACCCAATTTCAATTCTAATCAACCGTTCCATAACAAAAGGCTATGTTCCCTCGATATGGAAAATATCCCACATCATTCCCCTCTACAAAGGCACCCCCTCCACCAACCACTCCAATTATTGCCCCACTGCTATCCTCTCCCCTCTCTCCAAGATACATGAAAAAAAACGTATCAACACCCAGGTCTCCAACTACCTCCTAGTTAATAATCTCCTCTCCAAAACCCAACATGGCTTCGGGCCATATCACAGCACTACCTCTGCTCTGCTCTCCTTCACCAACACTATACTTCATCACAAAAACAATGGCCTCTTCTCTACTGCCATATTTCTAGATCTCTCAAAGGCCTTTGACATGGTATCTCATGAGCTACTACTCTCTACTCTCCCCAGCCTCTCCTTCTCACAATCAGCATGCAACTGGTTCCACTGCTATCTACACGGATGCCAGCAATCAGTAATCTGGAATGATAACATATCACCTCACCTCCCAGTTAATCTTGGAGTTCCCCAAGGGTCTATCCTTGGCCCTCTGCTATTCTCACTTTTCACTAACAACCTACATACTGCCACCACACAAGCATCTCTTATATAGTATGCAGATGACTCTTCTTTTATCTGCTCTGCCCCCACTCTACCAGAACTACAACAAATCACACAGGAATCATTCTCTTCTGTAGAAAGCTGGCTATCCAATGGTCAGCTCCTACTCAACCCAAGTAAGACAAAACTTCTCCTGATCTAACCTTCCAAAGCCACCCAAAACACCCCCCACTTCAACATTCTTGCCAAAGACAATACCATCATCTCTCCATCAGAGCACACAAAATTACTTGGTGTGGAAATAGACAATAAACGTAGATTTGACACCCACATATCTCTCACAATAAAAAAGTTCACAAGAAACTTGGTGCATTATATCGAAGCCGCCAATTCGTAACCAAGGCGGCTAAAATCTCCATAGCCAATTCCCAGCTAATTTCCACCCTACTCTATGCATCCCCCATACTTACCAACCTTAAAGAGACAGACCTATACAAGCTGGATGCTTGTTACAACAAAAATGCTAAATATGCCACTGGAACCTGCTACCGCAGCCATCATTGTATCTCTCTTAAAGAACTAAACTGGCTTGAACTCCCACAACTCCTTCACTTTAATTAACTCACCCTCAGTCATAAACTTATTAACCACCCCCATAACATCCCTTCCCTTCAAACCCTTCTCCAACCCTATCACCCCACTAGGCCCCTAAGATCAAGAAACAAAAATCAACTCACTGTTATCAAACTCAAAAACTCAGCAGGAGAAGCCATATTTTCATGTACCATATCTAAACTTTGGAACAATTTTCCACCCTCTATAACTACTCTACCTTCCAGCAGCCTTTACAAGACTGTGCTCAAATTCCACTTAAATTTGCACTGGCTTTGTCCTTGCTCTAATCCAGACTAACACCCCCACCCTTACCTCCCCCCTCACCTAGACTCTTAACCTAACTATACTACTGCCACTACTAACCACAGTCAGAACTAGCTAGTTGTCTTTAAATACTTTAACATCTTGTCTGACAACTCTGTTACTAATATTATAAACGACAAGAAACTATCTTAACTTGCAACATTTACTGTATATACTGTTGATAATCAATATCTTGTTATTGTATTAAAGCCAACAACCTGTAATGTTGTTTACTATTGCTGCAACTTTGTATCTCTAGTTATCATGTACATGATGGTTAGCTTTTCTCCCCGGTCTTCCACTGAAAAAGGACCTGTGTCCAGTCGGAATTTCCCGGTAAACAAATGTAA
>NC_056743.1:864112863-864207863 GCF_019279795.1 Protopterus annectens | reverse complement strand
AGTTTTCAGAAACTCTTAATTCATATGGTTGGAACAATATGAATGTCCAGTTTCTGACAGGGATCCATATCATACCTCTCAAACTCTTAGAGCACTTAATCTGGAGAAATATAAATATATATATGAAAGAGGGACAAAGCCCCAAAAATAGGGACAGTTTTTAAATATTGCTCTTACAAACCTAGAAAGTTGATAGAAAAATAGTTTTTGAATTAGCATGAATTTTCTGAGAATTATGAAGTCTGAAACTCAAATGTCTGTCATTATTTTCTGAATTTAATCTTTAATTATTTGCCTCTAATTTGCCAAAAAAACACAATTTTATGAATTACGGACTGAACATATAAGGCGAAAAATGGACATTCTGTGAAAATCTGTACAGTTGAGAGATATGATCCATACATATAGCATATATATATATATATATATATATATATATATATATATAAAAAATACATCACTACACATATATAAGGGGGTATGGAAATGCTTATTTTGGTGTTGACTTTTTTTTTTTTTTGCCCCTTCGAGAAATATTTTGTTTGATCTGTTTCTCTCATCAAACATTCTTCATTATGTTATGAGTCATTCTATTGGAGGAGAATTCATTTTGTAACCTGCAGAGCACATTGTATATGTCTGTGATATATTATATACCCTCAGCATTCACACATAGTCATTTCTTTGGATAGAGACATGCCCAGCTATATTAATAAGACAGTACAGTTCAAAAGTTTAACTGAAGAAACATTTCATTGGAATGATTTAGAGCCATACTGCCATACCTGTAGATACTGCTTCCTTTTTTTGCTCTTTTGTTATACTGTGTTGGACCAATTATTACCCAAGGGAAAATCTGTGATGCACTAACACAAACAAGTTACCTGTTGGCTTTATGCCACCTGAGATTTTCTGAAGTTATATTTCAGGTAAGTGAAATACGGTTTAGTTTGTAACTTCCATATCTATTACCCATGTATCCTAAAAAATTCCTATGCCTCAATACTTTGTCACAACCTAAAGGGGGTGCTACACAGCAAAAGAAGCTCCCTTGTAACAGGCTGCCCTGTAATTATGTGTCAGCACAGAGAAATCCATTCAAAAACTGTGCAGAGACAAAGGAAATGAATTACAGAAAGTACTAATTATTACAAAAAGTACTCAGATTTTCAATTTTAACTACTACGGAATGCTCGTATCGCTAAACTTCAGGACTGGTATAAAACAACTTCTATGTGTAGAAATGTTCTTAATGCCTAAAGTGTCAAATGATGCAAATTAGGGAATGTAATATTATGTTTATATCTTTACAAATCCAACAAAAGTAGAATAAAATGTCCAGGTACCACAGTCATAAACCAATAAATCCACTTTAATGCGATAAAATCACAGGAGCAACCACCATTAGCGCTTTCGTCTTAGCCACAAGACTTCTTCAGATACTCCTTCCATGTGTTACAGATCTTTTATATACAACATAATTAAACGTTAATTGACAATTTAAAAAACTAGGGACTAGGTACGAAGTTCATAGAGGGTTGGATGAACTTGATTCCTTTTCAGACCAACAAAAAAACTTGTATGTTCCAAAAAGGTCAGAGAGATTGGCCAACAAGAACAGGTACAACTTGGATTCGGGCCAACATCGCCCACAAACACCATACCAGAACAACAAGGGTTGGGAAAGGGTTTGAATGAGAGTGTAATAACTTATGAGGCTGATACAGATGGTATAGTGGCTGAGTATAATGGGTTCAAAATATACAATTATATTGGTATAACTTTGAAAAAAGAACATTTTGTGTTGTTGTCTAAAGGGTTTAAATTCATGTCTTCGAGTGAAGGAGACATTGCCCATGCTTTAGTTGATCTGAAATTATATTTAAGGAAACTTAATTTAGCTATGCTATATAAAAATAAAGATAATGAAGCAATAGATTGTGTAAGTGAATTAGGTCCTACTAGGGGTAGTACTATAAATCCCCCTCTTCATCCAGTTCTCATGACTTTTGAAAAACAAGTTACTGATGAATTATATGTGGCATATGGTGTTCATAAGAAAAACAGAGGGCAAAATAATTTAAGCATGGAAGAAAGAGTTCTGCTTAATGAATTAAAAAATGATAGTTCATTACGTATTATGAAACCAGATAAGGGAGGGGGTGTAATTTTGTACAGTATGGAAGAATATAATAATGTTATTACAAACATCTTGATGGATATCAAGACATATTCTCCTGTTTCTAAAAATGAGATCAACATAGCTTATGGACGGATTGATTCATTGCTGGAAGAGTATGTGTTAGAAAATAGGATAAGTGGGAAGACATTATATTTTTTAAAACAACAGAATCCTAAAGTTCCTATTATTTTTGGAACACCTAAAGTTCATAAAAATATTAAGGAACCTCCATTTAGGGCAATCGTATCAGCTAAGGGTTCAAAAACACATCCCATTGCAGTATTTATAGATTATTGGATGAAGGAAATAGTAACAAACACTAATCATTTAATCAAAGATTCTTGGGAATTTTTGAGTAAATTAACCCATGAGGTTTGGAAGGAAAACTTGAGATTCCTTACTATTAATGTTACTGATTTATTTACTAGTATACCTAGAGTTGAGGGGTTTAAATATTTCAGTGACAGTGTTTATAAACTATCTACTTTGCCCTATGATCAAATTCAGCTAATTTTGGAATTGATGGAGGTAGTGCTGGATAATAATTACATACACTTTCAGGGTGAATATTACCAGCAGATTAGTGGTGTTGCAATGGGGGCAGCGTGCACACCAGTTTATGTGAACTTAGTTATGTTAGAATGGGAGAATAAATTTGTATTTCAAAGTGATTATATGAAGAATATTCATCTATATGTTAAATTTTTGGATGATATATATTCATATTATGGGCAGGAGAGGAAGATTGTGTAAAAAATGTTGTTGAGTACATTAATAGCAGCACCCCCTTTCTTAGATTTACATACACATGGGATAAGATAGCTATTAATTATTTGGACACTACTATATTACACACTAAAAAATGGTTTTAAGTCCAAAATATATAGGAAGACTACACGGTGTAATAGTTACTTACATTTTTCTAGTAATCATCCCATGTTTATGAAAAGGAGCTTAATTAAAGGGCAGGCAGTGCGTATTGCCCGTATGACGTCAGAGCATGAGGACCTAGAACATGAGTTTAGGAAACTGAAACTTATGTTTGTTGAGAGGGGATACCCTGATACACTGATTGATGAGGCATTGGAAGAAGTTTATAGAGGTTGGGGACATAAATATAGATCACTTTTAGGTAAGCCATTGATAGATAGGGCAAATAATAATAATATCAATAATGTTACCACACATTGTTTTTATAACCCTAAAACAGCAATTGTTAATAAATATCAAAGGGCATGTGTAATAGAGTATAATGGTTTTTCTGAACCTTTTATGCAAATAATAGGGAGCAATTGGAGTATGTTGAAGGCTAACAAGGAATTGTTTGAAATGATTGGTCAAGGACCTTCTTTTTCTTTTAGGACAGGTTTTAATTTTAAAAGAATTTTTGAGGTACCTTTACCTCAAAAGAATTATGATGGAAAGGCTACAGTTCCCTGTGGTAGTTGTAAACAATGTTCTAACATTCTGAGGGAGAATAATATACAGTTGGCAAATGGGCTTGGTAGTTTGGTTAAATTCTGGAAAGGTAACTGTAACACAAAGATGCTAGTGTATTTGGCTAGGTGTAATGGATGCCCCGCATATTATGTGGGTAAAACGGAGAGGGCATTCAAAGACAGGATATACGAACATTGTTATGATGTCAAAACTAAGAAAGAGACTAGTGTTTTATATAAACATTCGATCCATTGTAGGTTGTTTAGTGGATACAAATTTGGCATTATAGACATAGTTAGAAACAATACAGGGGTGGTGATTTAAAGAATATGTTGCTTAATAAAGAATTAAAATGGCAACTAAGGTTAAAATCCAACATACCCCCTGGATTAAACGAATATATTTCTGTCAAACCAGTTTTAGTACAAAAAGCATCTTTAGTGTGAATTTTTCAGTTAGGGTATTTAGAAGGATTAGGTCTATAGCCCTTAAGATTATTGTTTACAAGTATCATTATTTAAATTGCTGAAATGGTATTATTTTAGTATTTTTAATATTCCTTTTTTAAGTAAAGGTTTTATATTTATTCATATATTTTTCAGAAAGGTAAAAATTCAAAAAGGGATGATGGTTAATACAATGGTTTTCTGATACTTTTTAGGATGAATATGAAGTGTCACTTGGCATTGTTTCTTTAAATTGTCAATCAATTTTTTAAATTGTCAATTAACGTTTAATTATGTTGTATATAAAAGATCTGTAACACATGGAAGGAGTATCTGAAGAAGAACAGTAGAAAAAAGCATATTACATTTAAGAACAATTCAGCTAGAGATCTAGCAGGTAATTTAAGAAGAGAAGTGCAGCTGAAAAATTTGGAAATTACAAATGATAGGGTGGGTCTCTAAATAAATAAATAACATTATAGATGCAATCTAACATGAATCCTATAATACAGAGTATAGTGGAAATGCAGTTTAAAAGCACAATGTTAAATAACTTTATTAAAAAGTAAGATATATTAAAAAAAAAGCAGACCAGGGTAAAAAGTAAAATATAAATAAACACACATAACAATCAAATAACAAACACACTGCTTAGGGAACCATGTGGCTGAAAAATAACTGTCATGTAAAACTAAACCCAGAACATGACATGCATTGCGTGAGCCAAAAACTTCCTGTTTCACATATAGTGTGAAGAATTTGTTGCCTTAGTAAAACCAGACAGACATTTGGGTAGAACTCTGCAAAGTAAGTATGACTGAGAAAAATCAATCGTAACTATGTGAAAAAACAGAAGTCTTAGTGTGAAAGAGGTGTCATAGCATCACCTGTAAGTTACCATAGCAGGAGCACTGTGAGAGAGGTGGGTTCCAGAAACATACTGAAAGTCAGAGGGTCAAACGAAGTTGGTAGAGATCAGCAATTAAAAAAAAACTGCTTTCACAAACCTCCTCACTAAAATGACAGGTCTGGTTGCCTTACATATTGACAGTAACTACGTAATTAATAGCTGTCTCTGCAATACCGCATATGAGGTTTTAGCCATGTTTCTGTAAAACAGAGCATGAAGTTTAAGGTGATCATTCTAGTAGTGGAATCCAGCACTTTAATTGGAAAAGTTCTTAGCATTTAATTATGATTAGTTCTTCTGTAGATTTTCTGTTTAAGTTCTCAATGAGTGAGAAGATGTCTGTATTCTGAGTGCTAATGTTCTGATGAATATCACAGTGTGAACAAAACGATTGTCTTTATTATATTTTTGCATATTTTTGGATAATGATATAAGTGAGTTGGTGATAAATCACTGTGTTCACAGTCCCATTTGATCACGGATACATTATTTTTGGAAAGGGTCTCCAAGCAATGAGGTACTGCTTTTTCTAGGAATGTTAGTTGCATTACTTTAGTGACAGCCTGTACATACTATCTGTGCTCTACTATATTTCCATTAAGTGAGAATTTAAGATGGTTTATGTGTAATAAAACCAAACAGATGGCTACTCAGGAGCCACAACTGCTAGGAACCTGCAAACAAAAAGAGAAAATCTGAACAAAAGGCTCCTGGAAGTTCAAATTGAATCCAAAACTTTATATTTATTATAAAACATACACAATAAGTTAAATGCTAATACAGCTAAAAACTCTGTGTCAGTAAAATTAATACTAAATAAATAAATAAACAAATTACAAAAATGTTAGCTTTCAGATGTACTTGATCTGGTCCTTCATCAGGTAGGCAAGAAAGCAGACTTTGAGTGGATTAGCATTGCCTGTCACTAGTGGCAAACGGCCCGTAGTGAAGTAGAAACTAATGGCTTAAAGTCAGGGCAGGAACGACAGATCAATGAATGGCACAGTGAGGAGAATGAAAAGGGAAGAAGATTGAGAGGTTTTAAAGCAAAGAAAGATACGTGCATAGTGTGACGAGAAGTGCTGCGTAACAGAATAAACAAGGAGGTCAGAGATCTTAGACGAGAAAGAAAATAAGAGGAATTTACAGAGTGTGGTAGATGAGCAGAGATAGCAGGAAGGTAGGGTAGAATGAGATAAAAGCAGAGACAGACAAGTAGTTGGAGGTCAGAAACAATACACATTTAGTGTCAAGCAGGAAAGGGAATAAAAAAGGCAGAAATACTTCCCACTACTTTAAACAATAACTTACTGCTGGTCATTTAAAAAATAGGAACATTTTTTTCTTTTTTTAATTAATAGGTCTCATTTTCTTTCCTGCTGAAGATGCAAATTTGAACTCTATAACAGAAATAGAGTTTATAACATAACAAATGCATGAAACAAATTAGCATAGGCTAATAAGAGAATCCAATATTGCTGAAGCAAATAATGACTGTAAAATAATTAGTCTGTTAATGGTAGTTAGTGGATACTACTACTAGAAGTGACAATGTATTGACCATAGCGACATAAAAACAGGTGATTAGCCCTAATTCCAGAGCACACCATGGCCCATTATAAAATTCAGTACAATATACTAAGATAGATACATGACAAAAATGCCAATCACAATAAGTAGTAGGTGTGGAAGGTTTAGAAGGCTTAAGAAGGTTTAGGAAGAACTGTTGTACAGCATAACACAAACTAGCCAAATGTAGATGGGTTGGTTCTAAGCTGTGAGAGGATGGATCTCTCAAGACTGATGGTTATCTTCTCAGGCCAGTTAACATAGACAAACAAGCGTCTTGAGGGAAATGCTGTTGAGTTTCAGTTTCAGTTTTAGTTTCCAGTCATTAAGACTTGTGTCACTGTGGCTCTTCTAATGCTCAAAAGGCAGCCTCAAGGCTGATAATGATGGTTCAATAAGGACATTCATATGAACCTGACTATGATCAAATGGGAAGTTTCGGAGAAGGCATTTTTTTGAGTGCTGGTAAAGCGTAGTAAAGAATCGGTTACAGTTTGACTCTTATTCCATAAGTGGTCCAGAGCTTAAGTGTAATGTCAGGTGACTTCTCCCCACATTTATTGCAGATGATGTTAACTGTAGAAAAGCCTTTATTAATAAAAGATGGGGTGAAGTAGGCAGTATGCCCGATTTGAGGCAAACTGGTAGAGTGAAGCCCATGGTAGTGAGCCAAAGGTCATCATTATCAAATGAATCCAGTAATACAGAGGAATGATGCATCCAAGATAAACACTCAAACTTTTAGGAGGAAATAAGGCCATAATGAGTTTGTAGTAGAATGTGTATGAGTACCATGCAGCAAGGGCCTACAGCATTTAGGCATTCTGGCACCTAGTCTTAAAAGTAATTTGTCCAGTGACAGGCTAGGCTTTTAGCAAATTATGGGAGATAGCACACCACTAGGGAAGATCCTGGTGAAACACCCAATAAACTTTGGAGCAGGACTCTTTCAACAAGCAACCCATTCAGCAGTATGTCTTCAACTGTTCTGTATTCATTTAAGTTTACAGACTAGAAATAATGTTAATTTGGCTTGATGATAACAAGGAAAGGAAGATGTACTATACTTCAAAAACACAGTAAGTGTACTGGGGTATTGAATATGCTTCGTTACTATGTCCCACAAGGTCATTTCCCTTAATGAGCAGGGTGACCTGTAGTTGTTTCCTTTTATCATCTTGTGTGGTCAATGGTGTCTTCCTAGTACAGTAGTGCTAATGATTCTGTTATCTAACTTCACACTTCCAGCCTGAACAGGCATAAAAAATGGATTGCCCAAATTGAAATTTCAAGATTGCAGTACAGCTGAAACACCTAAAATCATAACAAATTTATTAAACAGCTGCATCATCTGACACAGAATTAACTGCCTAAGGCTGTTCAATAGCACAGCAGAAGTAAAGGCAAAATTCAGGACAACAATCAATGCAACAGAAATAACAGTAGTTGCTATTACAAAAAACAACATTCAGATAACAGAAAAGCTGCAACCTTTGGTTACCTTAATGAAAAAGAACTATGAGACATACTGTAAAATGGGGGCATTTATCTTAGGGGAGAAACACAGTTAATAAGGCTAATGAGGTGTGTTACCACAGCAGATAAGCACTCTAACAACGAGTACAACATTTGTATTTGTCTGCTGCTGATACCTTCTGCCACTGTACCTTAGTGGTTCACTGCTGTAGCCTCTGTCTTGGCACACTAGATCTCCACCTGGTGCTTATTGTATAAAGCCCATCTCGTGTTTACTGACCTTTGGTACCATTCAGTATTACATGGTGTGCCACTGCATTTTCTGTGATACAGAGAATTAACACTTGATTCTGTTCTGTGGAAAAAGATTGTTACATCGAGTTCAATGCTCAATTTCTATAAGGGAGATGAACAGGAAGTGGGTTGGGCAAAATATACTAATGTGTTCTGCTTATACCTCGCAAACTCAATGGGTGGCATGGCGCATTTCTGAACAGAAGAGTGCTGAGCACTTATTACAAGATGGGCATGGAGGGACTGCCAAATGGGTTAGCCATTGTCTGTGGCACAATAATAAATGACACACGTGTCATGGAGTGGTGAAAAGGAAAGCTGAGCGGTCTAGTTAGATAGACGGCATTTGGTACCTGGATCTGCATTGTTCTACAACCAAGATGTCGGATGAGGATTTACTATTATCTGAACAAAATTATAAATGAAAACAGCTGTATATCACCTCTGGTCAATGTCAGTATGTTCTAAGAGAAGAATATTGTACTTTGAAACAAGCTATATGATTGTTCTAGGCCATTACTAGGAAATGCTCTGCAGTTTAATGAATGTTGTGAACAACAGTATTAGAAACAGTACAGTCTTGGGCTACTTTATTTTACATCAGGACTTCTGCCAGTGTCCAGTAATTAACATCTGCTATTGCTTATATTGTGTTATTGGCTAATAAACCACACAATATTACTAACGATAAGGACGGAAAATAATGAGGGTGACAAAGGCCTTTAAGTCGTCTCCAAAATGTATTTATTTGTTAGTATTTAGTAATTTAGCTACAGGTAACCCCAGGAACAAAACAGTAAAAATAAATAAATAAATAACAGTGCCCTCTGTTTAAGCTGCAGGATGCAAAATCTGAACTGACGCAAACAAAAGTTGCAACCTAGGTTTTTACTAGTATAGCAAGGGAAAATCACAAACAATATGAAATTTGGATAGATCAGGACAACGAAAAAATATAGTGCAGTATACTCAACCCAGGTTATAACTAAGTGCTAGTTTCTTTAAATTATCATTAATTTTTCATTAAAAGGGACTGCTGGAATACTTCTATAACAATGAAGCAGTCCTGGGCCTATGGTACTAACAAAGAAGAGAAGTAAATACTGGCATGCATTTAGGTACATTAAAAGGTGAAAATTCTAAGTGCTGGTTGATAAGTATGATTCTGAGACAATGATTCTTTTCCTGTAATTTTGTGCATCAAGATATCTTTATAACAGGCTTCTTGCTGTAAAAACAAGCCTACAGAAGTTGTTGACCTTTGGTTGCTTCAACTTCCTACTCGCCAAGCAAGCTGATCATGACTTAGTAAGCCAAAATCCTTGTCACTGGGTAAAAACACAAACTATAGCCAAGGGGCAAGGCCTAATGAAAATTACTCAGAAAAGCAAATCCATCATCAAGTAATGGGCATTCAGCTCATCTGGCTAGGCCAGTTCCCTCACGTTTATTACTGTACCTATTTCTTACTGATCTTGTTACCTTTCATACCTTCCTATCACCACCATCCCCCATTTTGTTGCCAGATTTCCCCTGTGCTTATCTGATAAATGTCTGAATCCTACTGCTGTTGTCTTACCCATTACATTCAATAACTTGCACTCTTTCAATGAATCTGCTTCCTCACATTCCAAATGACTCCTTTTGTACCTTATTCTTTGCCCTTTGCACTTAATCATGTCTGAAAAATGTGCCTTCCCCACTCGTTCTTTGACCTTTGCACTTAATCATGTCTGAAAAATGTGCCTTCCCCACTATCACATTTACCTCTTGGTATTTGTAGGTTTTTATGTCAGATTAATACAGACAGAATTTATGGACACTACAATTTTTGAACGAGTGCGTTATTATATTATATTCACCTACTGACAATACACAAGCAGAAAATACACATCTTTCCTTGATGAAAGGCGATGCTTTAAGTGTTTATGAGATTTAGCTGAAAGCAATGCCACTAGTATTCCTAATCATGAGAAATTCTACACCACCTACCTTCTGTCTTCCAAGAATTACATGCCTCTTGGCCTTACCTAGGTGAGCTAAGTTTATGAGCTGATCATACACCCCTTTGTGTAGACATCCTCTGAAGCATGATTAGTGCATCTCCTGCATAGCTTATTCAGGTGATAAGTACCAAACTGCATTGCTGAGAAATACCCTTACATACAACAGTTATGACTACACTGTATTACAGCATTCCTAGCACCTACAGTTTCTTACGGCTTTTTTAGCAACGGCATGGAGTATTCAGTGTTCTATCTGACACTGTCATATACATAACTGTAAAGGTAGTCCAAGGTACAGGGCCTGGTGCAGGTTTGGGTACTCCTGTAACGTAAGACCACTCTTACAATACTTGTGACTTTGTTAGTGACAAAAGAAAAACTGGTATTTTATATGCTTCTGTTTCTCTTAACTGCATTCTTGTTCAGTTGCTCAAAGGTAGACATCTCAGAATTAGCTGTTAAACATGAATGTGCATCCTTTTAAACACAAAAAAAAAGAAATCACAAAAAGAAATCTATTCCTTTGCGCACGGCTGCTGAAAAAGAGCTGCAGTTAGCTTAGATTCCCACTAGTTTTGCCCTCTAAAAGCAGATGGCTTGTGAGACTGTTTAGTCAAAATGTATTTCACTGTGCAGTCCTGAGTCTGTAGGGCTAAAAGAAGCAACACATGAAAAAAAAAGCAAATTATGTTACTGACTGAATGTAGACTTCCCTTGTTGGAGCCTTCACCCACTTTTGTGTTTGCATGACACATTCCTGCTCTCTGAAATGTTTCATACTAAGAACTCAGTGTGTACAGAAAAATGGTAAAACTGCCTAAAGAAATTGGAACTCAAGTTCAGTAATTAATATGCTGATGTCACTAACAAACTCACAAGTATTGTAAGAGTGGTCTTACATTACTGAGGTACCCAAACCCATATCAGGCCATGCACCTTGTGCTACCCTAACAGTTATCCATATGCTAGTGTCAGACATTTAAGTGTTACCCTATTTGTCTAGCTGTCTGCCCTTCTAAGTGTTGTTGACCGTCTCATTAGAGACTTGGGTTATTTCACCCTTTGACTTCAGCAGCAGGGTTGTCACTCTGGCCAGTAGGTATCATAAGGCCTGCAAAAACTAAGCTTTGCTTCCCCATTTAGGATTCTCACCTGTTTCACGCTCTCCATTATGGGCTGTCATGCTGGCACATACACATGCATGTGTACATGTACTACAGATTCCTATAAAGTACCTACTGGCTGGAGATGTGATGTACTGCCCCCATATGTGATCCTGCATGTGTTCAAGAAAATGTGCCCTCCATGACCTGGCATAATCTGTGGGTTCAGAATGCTTCCAAATAAGATGGCTATCATTCCCACCATGAAAAATGGCACTACAGGCAAAATAATAGTTTGCAATAAATTTATTTAGAGACAGACAGACATACACACACACACACACACATACACACACACACACACACACACACACACACACACACACACACATACACACGCACACTAGCCACCAAGTCTGTACAGGACAAAGACTTCATAACAAACAGATTGTTGTACCTGTCACATTGTACCTCATTTATATCACTTGCCACTTCTAAATTTTGGATCACAGCACTTGCAGATTACAGGCTGGGAGAAACCCAGACTACTTCATATCATATGTCATCTGTTCTTGAGTTAGACACCTGTCAAAAAGGGCCCTCACTCTGCGTAAGGGATTTTGCTTTTTCTTTCAAGCTCCATCCACTCTTTCATATCCACATAAGGGCAATGGGCAATTCAGTGGCCTAAACCCAGGGCAGGAGTTTCCATATCTACATATTTTATGTGTAATATGGTCCATCCTGCCGTCTTCTGCTATAACACCCACTGTTACTTTCCAACACCCACTAGGGAGAATCACTGCATCATATAGGACACCCCTTTCCCCTTTATAAAGATGAACCAATAGTTCTACTACTCATTCGTCCCTTACCAAAGCAGCCCATCTGATACCAACACCTTGGCTACTGCTGAATAACAGCTCACTCATATCACAGCAGACTGTATGCTTCCACACTACTAGAGCATCTATCATGTCAATACAATTGAACTATAAAGTACAGAAGTTACACTTAGCAAGGGTAGGCATAAAAAGTAGTTTTGTGTCAAGAGACAGGCATAAAAAGATATTTTGTGGTGAGAGATGTCTCATTTCACTTCAACTAATTACGCATTTCAAACATTCCATATTGTACCTTATTAATAGGTAATTTAGAGGATGTTTGCTTGACTTTCACATAAAACTACATTCCAATTATTACTGCTTGATCTACCATAGTAATTTAATTTTTTCTTAATGAAACCTAAGTTAAAATGCTAAATCTGTTTATAGCAATTAGTAGTTTTACTCTACTGAAATAAACTGTTACTCGATCGTACTACTTGACTGATTTATACACTGCTAATGGTATACATGTATCTACTGTGCATACAACAGAGTGCAGTAAAATACAATACAATACAATATGCTCACCTGAGCGCTCTTCATAGCCAAATTCTCTTTGACTTAATCCAGAGGTAGGGGCAGGGGACAGTGTTGAGGCTGTACTTTTGGTAAAAATTCCACTAATAAACTTAAGCATTTTCCGATCCCGTGTGGAAGGCCTAATTTTCTCTGACCCACTGCCATCCTGTACAAATTTCACATCTTCTACAAAGATGTGCAGGTCACTGTTGTCTAATGTTTTGCTTTTGCCCTTTTGTAGACTTTTGTGAGAAACTGATAAGTGCGTTCTTAGTTTTGGAGTGTCCCCTGGTCCCTTTGTGCTTTCTATCCGTGGGCTACTTTTTACCCCCAGCCGTGACTTGGACTTTACCTCACTCTCATGCCAAGATAAGCGATTTGTGCCTTTTATCCCCTTTTCCTTCCTTTCCAGTGTTTTTGTTGTCTCTATTTTAAATGGCTTATTGCTACTAAGTTTCAGAGTCCTGACACCTCTCTCTGCAAACTTGCCACCAGTCTGAAACTTACTACCTCCTTTTTCTAGAGATTTTGGACTTGCTAGCTTCTTGATTTCTCGTGCCCCAGGTTTCTGAATTGGCGGTGCATCAGAACTCTGGCTGCCTAGTAACTGTGGTTGGCACCGTTCAGCAGCACCAGCATGGTCGACATTGTGTTGGCCTCGCACTAGGCAGAAAGATGGTGAAAGTTTCTCAGACTGGCTATTTAAGGCCTGTACCACTGCTGTACTCACAGCCTCTTCATGCTGAGATTCATCTGTAAGGTTCTTATCAGTTAAGACTGCTAGGCCTTGCTCTGGGGCTAAAGTGCTTTGTATTTTTTCTACTCCAGTTTGTAACTGGCCTCTCTGAGCCTCATGGATACTTCCTTGGTTTCCAGAGTCTGACACTGGACTAGTGCTAGTAGAATTTGAATAAGGCTCATTTGTGTCCATAAATTCAGAAGGCAGAAAAGTGCTTTCATCACATTGCATTGCCATAGCTCTCTGCAGAATATGTGTATTACTTCCCTTTTTTGCTGTGCCTCGCGTTCCCCTTTGATGCTTCTGTTCTTTAACTTGGTGGTTGATGACTTCATTGGTGAAACCATCCTGAACATCCTGCTGGTTTACCACATCTTCTCGCTGTGGGCTAACATGCCCATTGTCTACCCCACCTTCAGAGACAGAAGCATCCTCCTTTTCCTTAAATTCCTGGCATGTGATGCGAATGGCTTCGCCAGGGCCCACAGAGCCTTCATCCTCTCCGCAAGTTTTCTCCCGCTGGCCATCATCGCTTACAGCCTCAAGTTTTACTAGGGTTAGTGAGATGAGGAAAGTAGTCCTGCGTTGCAAGGTCGCTCCTCTACTCATTGGGTCACGCGGCAAAACGTAGTGCATATAACAGCGGCAGAGAAATGGGCTCTTTTAAGGAGCAAAGAGCTTTCTTCGAGCAAGATTTGAAGAGCACCTGCACATGGTTGTGAATATTGGGCTAATACCGGCAACTCGAAAAATGCAACTTAATAAGCTTTTTTGTCAGAATCTAGTTCCAGTCAACAAACCATGTGAATGACTGTTTATATGCAAAAGGTTAAAAAAAATAATACCCCAAAAGAAAAGCACTGTAATGTGTTGTAATTAAGCAAAGCCCTTCTTTCTTTGCACTTGGTTATTGCCAGATCCACAAGTAGCAAAGATTAAAAGTCTAAACAAATTTCTTTCTATACAGGTTTCACTGAGGATCTTTAAAATAAAACATTATTAGAAAAAAGTGTGCTGATAGGAACTTTTGTAGGAACCATGGAAAAAAAATGAAAGTGCTGCTTGGTTTCCCGTCTTCCGATGAAAATATGAATTTAACAGGTATATTCCTTTAACCTCTGAAGAAAACCTGAATGTCTTCGAAGGGGCTTCATTGTGCAGCTAGGACTCTGAATGCTTGATGGTGCTCCCCGCTTAGATCTCAGCTATCAAAAATAATACCACTTTGTCCTGCAGAGCAGGTTGCAAATGTCCAGATAGAAAGCATCCATCCTGAAAGGACTGATTATTAGAAGAAAAAAGGTAAAATGAAAAATGTAAATGAAGAACAATCTAGGTGTCTGTTATAGCAGCTAGTAGCTATAGATCCCAGTTAATTGCAGTGGAGCTATCCATTGCCAGCCGTGTCTTCAGTGCCTTGTGTTTTTATTCTCCTTTTTGCTTACATTTCCATTTTAGATTTTCAGTTTGCAAGAAGAGGAGATTTTGAAGGTTTCACCACAAATGTCAAGCAGGAAGGCATGCATCTCGGTGATGAATTCCAAGCACAAGAAATGGGGAGAGAATAGTTCCTGGATTCAGCAGCTTGATAAGATAATGAAGACCTGAAAGCAAGCACACCCTCATGCACACACACTCTCTGCTGGCTCTCTCTCTCTCTCTCTCTCTCTCTCTGTCTCTCTCTCTCTCTCTCTCTCTCAAGCATACATACACAGGCACAAGCAGACATTGGAAATTCACATCCAAGAAACCAGGATTTCTGTACAGATATCTGGAAAACCAGAAACAGAGTTTTTATAACTTGGAATCATTCTAAATAATAAATATTTTTCACTCTTATTAGAGTAGAATCCAGTTCAGCAGAATGTAGAAAGTGTGAAGTTGACAGTTATTAAAATATGTATTTTTTCTCCTACATCACTAATGTAATCTCTATAGGTCACTGACTGAGTTAATTCCATATTCTTTTTAGCCCTGCATTGCTGCTCAGTACAGTGGAAAAAAAGTCACAAACTTGCTACTGTCACACAGGGTTTTCACAGTGAAGTCTGTCCATCCATCCTCTTGCATTTTTCATACACAAATCAGGAGGTTTGATACTTGAGAGAGAAAAATGCACTCTGGCCTGAGTTTAAGGGCTACATTTAGACACATGCATATTAATCTGGGAAATTAACCATTCCTTTATTTGACCATACCAAGAACTGCACATTCTACACCAATATAATGACATTTATAGATTTTAAATATTTAATTAAAGAAGGGATAACACAGGTTCCATCACTTACTATACATTAAGTTTGGGGTGGTGAAAAAAAAGATGCATATAGTCAAGCTTATTTTCATAAGGGTAAAAGTAAAATGGTTCAGAATTAGAGTACGCACACACACACATACACACACACACACACACACACACACACACCTGTATTTTGTCAGCATACCTTTTGTGTGCTCACTGTTAAATGTTTAACATGGATCCAGTCTCTTTGTATATGGTAACTATGCTAACTTCTAGGTTGCAGCACATTGGAATAAGAAAGTATTTCTGTACCTTCGGAGGTTCACCGACTTCACAGTTAGTATACTTGCAGTTGTGGAGGGTTGAGGGTATAGTTCCCCTCCATGGAAGATGGAGGGGAGACTGCTTCTTGCAAACATTTTTTTAAATTGCTTTCTTAAAAATCATCTATTTGCTTTTAGCAATTTTTTTCACACTGATATTCAGCTCAATACTAACTTCTGCAATGACCCACAATGCACCCTGTGCTTCACCCACAATGCACCTTGTACTTCACCCACAATGCACTCTGTGCTTCAAAGACATGAGATAACAGGAAGCGATTAATAATTAACTAGTATTATATTGTTCAGGATATCAAGTAAGAGTGAACTTCACTTTTTCTTGACATTGTTAATATGTAATCTAAAAATATAATTTTCCTTTGGAAAGAACAGCCCTAGATAATATGATAAGTGTAAGTGATGCAGTGGGTCTAAAGACTAGTATCTGCAAGAAAATCCTTAAAGGAAAGTATGACAATGCCATACACAATTAGTTTGAGATTTGCACAGAGTCAGCACCCTGCACTGGGCAAATTATCATGCGTACTGGCAGGGAACAGAGTGTAGATGACTGAAAGACATAGACAGTGTGGCTGCACAATGGACAAAATAGCATATGATGCAGCACATGCTAGTGAGTGTATAATGACAAGGATATCAAGAACAATATGCAAATAAGCCACAAAGATTACACATTGAGGGCATCCATTCCACTACAGGAGAAATACAGCTCCTGGCAACCACCTGCTTCCAAACCAACAGGTCGTTGTTCATTTCTGAGTAGACAAGGATACCATAAGGGACCTAGTTGGGGATTCCCTTTAAACTGAAAGACCCCCTAGTGTGAATTCTGAAATTGTGGAAATTAAGTATGACTGGAGGAAATATATTCTAAGTCTCATAGAATTTCCACTTTTCTGATCTATAGCAATCTCAGACCAAAAAAAAAAAAAATATATATATATATATATATATATATAATATATATATACATATATATATATATATATATATATATGTGTGTGTGTGTGTGTATACCTGAAATTATCTAAACAACATATGACTGACAGTAAAATGATTAACAGAAAAATATCGAAAAGTAAAAAGATCTAAACTGAAAAATATCTAAACACAAAACACTGACAAACTTGAAGTTATACTAGAAGAGGGTTTATGCCCTCTCACCACTGTTGTATGACCTTCAAGTTGGTATATAACATTAGCAAGGGATGTGGAGGTTGGGGGGAGGGGCTTGCCCCCTGAAAAAACTTTAAGAAAATGTGGTTTGATTTTGCCATTTTTTTTCAGTATTTTTAGATGTGGTTGGATTATGCCCCATATGGCACATTTTTATTTTTTTTTGCAGGGGAACAAGCCTCCCTACATACCCTGCTACTTATATATACTAACTCCAAGGTTGCACAACAGTGGGAAAAGGGCATAAACCCTTCCCTAGTATAACTTCAATTTTGTCAGAGTTTTTTCAGTTTATATATTTTTCTATTGATTGTTTTTACTGTCGATCTTATGTTATTTAGATCATTTCAGGTACTCCTATACGTGTGTGTCTGTGTATAATTTCTAGGTGTGTGGGGGATACTGCCCCCCCCCCCGCAAAAATCACTTTAATCATCTTTCATACATGCATCTGTGTATATAGATGGAAGTCATGAAGCAGTTAATGAAACACTGAAGTTGTAAAAACCTGCCACAGACAATGTGACCCACTTACAGCTAGTATCACTCTTCCAAAACTAATTAAAACACATTTTGTAACTGCAGTTAGTCTCTTCCCTGTAGAAGTACTTCAAAATCTGCTGACTGTTATGATTTTTAACAGCCAGCTAGAGACAGGTGATCCTTGGCTATGCCTTGGGCCATCCCTATAGCCCCTTACAGGTACGCATTGTTTCTTCTGGAACTGATTTACTTCCTAATTATTAGTTTACGTGTGTGTGTGTGTGTGTGTGTGTGTGTGTGTGTGTGTGTGTGTGTGTGTGTGTGTGTGCATGTGCGCACGTGTGTGGTGTGCGTGCGCGTGTGTGCATGTGTGCGTGCGTGCGTGTGTGTGTGTGTGTGTGTGTGTGTGTGTGTGTGTGTGTGTGTGTGTGTGTGTGTGTGTGTGTGTGTGCACTCAGATACAATGAGCCAAAAGAGGCTCTAATGCTTCTTAGGTAAGAAAAGTAATGTTCTTCTAAGATTAAATTAGCAGGACAGCAACAGTAAAAGACTAGAAAAGCATGTGGCCAATGCCAGAATAAAGAAATTGGACTAACAGCACGTATGAGTGTGCAGAATCATCCTGTGTTTGACAAAATGTAAAGAACTAGTTTAGAAACTAAAGCAAAAATAAAGTATGGCTGGCTACTACTCCACTTAGTGATTTATTTTGTTTTTCATTCAGTACTTAGAAAAGGCACATTGGAGAATGAAACAAGAAACTCAATGCACAGAAGCAGGTTTTATTTAAGCCATTTCTGTAAACTATTCATTTAACAATTTCATTACAAGCTTATAAAGTAAAGCAACAAAGCACAGTCAGAAAAAAATAACACTATATAAAATGACAGCTAAATGAATCACACCCAGATGTAGATAGTTGAAAAACACATGGTAAAGAAGCTAAAGAATTTTGAAAAAAGTACAGTGAATAAATACCTACAATATATAAAATTGAATGTCAGTATATGGGAAACTATTAAAGGCAGATGTTGTGAGCAAGAAAGGGCATGCAAGCCTCTTGTGGGAAAGACAGCCTGGCCGTAGAGTGATGGGACACCACGTCTCATAAGGCTACTGACTTTTATATCATATGCTTGTAAAGAGCAATAATACAATCTTACTATCACTTACATACATACACATCCTAAGTTCACTAAAAACTCACAAATTAAAAGCACCTCAGACTGAAATAAGGATGCCCAATTTTAGATTCACATGTAAAAAATGGGTTTTAGAATTTAGCTTTAGGAATCAAGATTTTCAAAAGGAAGTTCTGAAAATTCCTAATTAACAATAATCAGGGATCCAATAAATACAAAAAAATGAAATGAGGAGATCCACAAGCTCTTAACAGGTACGAAGCCTTTAACATAACCTTTTAAAACATAAACTGAAAATAAACCACAAGATAAGAGCTTTCATTTTGACAAATTCAAAACTTCCTCAGATGTTAGCAAACTCCATCCATAATGTTTAAATCCCCCTCCATTACCTATGTCAGTTTGTTTCTAACCAATCAGTGTACAATTTTACATAAACACCCTCTGCTTAGTTTTACTCTCAAAGTACCAACACATATGCCTGTACCAGTTTTTTTAAAAAAAAAAAAAAACTTTTTAAATAACATTTAAAAATACATATTCCCTTTCCCCTAGTCTTTAATCATCTATAACCCAAATCAACTGGAGCTTTTTATCTTTCCAGGGATTTTAACCTTAAAATACTAGTTATAGATACATGCTCATTTAGTCCCAGATAATTCATAGCATTTAAACGTAGCTGTCAATATAATTCTTTCTTTTCTAACAGTATTACCCATGGTCCACCCCTAACATACTTTTTTATTTGCTCCAAAATAGTAAACTTAAACCAATGTTTATTGTTTAGTCCTTCCTATATGTTTGGCCAAATCATTGTTAGTGTTATTTTTCTTAATGTCATACCAGTGCTCGTATATACGTTCCTTAATTGACCTTTCAGTCTTACCTACATAAAATGCCACACATAACTGGCAAAGTGCTATATATACCACTCCTTTTGATGTGCAGTTATATCTATCTTTAATCTGCACTTTCTGACCCTTGACACTAATACTGTTACCTAATAATATGTATTAATAGTAGTTACATCATCCACAACAATGCAGCCTACAATAATTGGTGGGCTTAATCTAAAAAACTGGTCTCTCTAAAATACTTTTCAGAGTTAACCCTTTTCTATACATAATACATGGATGCTCGTCCATTTTTGAATGAATGTAAGATTCTTCCATCAAAAATGCCCAATTTTTTGTCCAAATAGTTTTAATTCTTTCACTCTCTAAGTTGAAGGTTATTACTCCCCCACATTTAAAATGTTCTTGATTTTTTCAGATGTTTTAAAACTAGTCTCTTCACTCTCATCTCTTTTACCAAGCAATGGCTGGTAAAACCCAATATTTCTTTTCTCTACTATTTCTTGTTCAACCTTATTAATCAAGTTAGGGGGATACCCTCTTGTTTAAAAACAATTTTTTTAACTTATTACATTCTTCCAAAACATCTTGTGTTCTAGTAACCATATGGGCTGCTGTAAGGTACTGGCCTTTCACTGCTGATTTTTTCTCAGTTGCAGGGTGTACACTATTATAGTGCAATAACCCATTAGAGTATGTGGGTTTCCTTTAAATGAATGACACCTATTTACCTTCTTCACTATCCTTTTCTAGTAGCACGTCAAGGAATGGAATTTTTATCTTTTTAATCTGGAACTTGAACTTTAAGAATGTAATAGTTTCATTAATATATTCCTGGAAGCTTTTCAATTCAAGTTCATTCCCCTTCCATAAAATGAAAATATCATCCAGGAATCGTACATATACTTTCAAGTGCTCCTTAAGCTCACTATGCAGCAAAAATTTCCTTTCCCATATTGCCATCACTATATTCCCTAGTAATGCTCCACAGCTTGCCCCCATTGCTACTCCTTCTTTTTGTAAATAGTGTCTGCCCTCAAAAAAGATATAGTTATTTTTTAACACCAATTTTAGTAACTTTTCATAAAGAGGGGTTGAGCGACCTGATATATACTTAAAAACTCACCAAACCAGTTAATTCCTTCTTCGTATGGAATTACTGTATACACGTCTTTTACATCAATAGTAACAAGCATGTCTGTTTCCTCATATAATACATTATTAATTTTACTAAGAAAATTCCAAGAGTCCCTACAGATTTGTTTTTCTTTACCGACCAGGTGTTTAAGCTTTATATCCAAAAATTTAGCACATGTACTTGTTAGGGACCCACTCGCATCCACAATAGGTCCCTTAAATCTTTATACACCTTTGGGATTCTGAAAATATTGGGTATAACTGGGAAGTCCACATTTAAATAATGAAACTGCTCAAATGAAATTCTATTCTCTATCAATAAAACCCTAATCTGTCCTCTGACTTTATCATAAGCTTTCTTTATTTCTAAACTGTTGGTTAGCACATATGCGCCCCCATTTAGAACTTCCATCATTTTATTATTATACATGTCTTTTGACATCAAGATCATACCCCCGCCCTTGTCCGGTTTCATAAACTGAACTTTCAGTCTTTTTATATTTTCAATTTCCTGCAGGTCTTCCTTCATTATGTTATAGTTACAATTTATAAAATCTTTACTTAAAAACCTAAAATTGTTTTCACAAATGTTTTCATACATTTGTAAAATAGGATGTATGTGGGGGAGTTAAAAGGGCTAGAGGTGTTAAAACATGTATCCAACATAGCTGTATCATCAAACATAAGTTTAAAATTCAACGTTTTAATATAAACTTTAAAATCCATCAACAATTGTGCAATGTCAACATGCTTTGATACCACAAAGTTAAGTCCTTTTGTCATTGCTCTAACCAAGTTTTTACTGACAACAATGTCCCTGTAATTAAAAATGTTAAAGTCATTGTCATCATTCATAATAACATTCAGTTTCTCACCAAATGGTTTAATATTCAAACTTCACCCATTCTCACTGTCTGTCGATAATTCTGGAGAAGCAGCTATGTCATCATTAAATTCCAAATTCTGAACTCCCTGTTGCATTTGAGTTGAAAAACCAGAGGTCTCAGAATCATAACTACTAGTTTAAATACATACCATAGTTGGTTTCTGCCAGTCTCTAAAAGTTGTTCATTCATTCCCAAAATTAGTAGACCCCACTAAGGTCATAAGTCCTTGCCGTTCACCCCCATCATTCATGTTATCCAAACTCAAAAAAGGTTGTTGTAATCTTACTGTCACTCCATCATATATTTCTGATTCATTGCGAGCTGGGTCAGGTGATTCCATTGGTTCCTTGTTGACTGGTTCGGGTAATTCCATTGATTCCTTGTTGTTATGGGTGGTCCATTCGGTTAAGCCATGTTGTATTTCCCTTTTAGTCTTTCCGAACTCCGGAGTTGGGGATATTCTTCCAATAAATACAGGTCTTTTCAATGAATTTAGCAATCAGTTTAGAAAAAAATGACCACCCATTTCTTTGTTTTGCTATAGATTCATGCGGACTTTAGAAATATGATGAGAGCACACTGCCTCTATTATGAGTCATCAACTTCCAACTCAGTGAGGTCCTAACCTGACAAATTCAGCCTGTAAGAAACACATCACTGTAAAAATAAAAAGTAAGCCACCCTGAACCTACACACACATACACACCAAATTTATATAAACCAATTCCAGTGTCATACAAACACAAAGAAAACGGAAAATCTCTAAAACAAAGGAATCATTGATGGTGCATTTTTAAAATCCATAGACCACTAATGATTTTCTATGCAAATCATCAATGAGGGATTTGAAAATGGTGGGCTGAGTCCTTGTCCAGATGGAACTTTATGGGGTGTAATGAAGCTATAAATGCTTACCTTAATCCTGAACATAAAATCTTCCTTGTTTTTCATATGTGACTATAAGGCAGTCTTGTCAGCATTCTGAAGTTCTCGAATTTTCCACAGACTGATATATGCATCAGAGTTAATGCAGGACTAGCTGTATTTTTAATAGACCTAGCATTTAAGTGGCTGATAGAATCTGGCTGGCCTGTGGCCTCAGTTCTTATATTCTAAAATGTCCTAAGATGAGCTGCACTGTACTTTTTCCCTATTTCCCTTCCACTGGAACATTTAGAGTCTCCATTTTGTTATTTATTTGTTAACCGGGGAGTCCCACTGGTCACAAATAGTTCCTTTTCAGGAGCAACCAATCAGCTCAGAGTCAGATGGCAAACACATGGAGGCTGAAGATATTAAGCTCTGGACTACAGGAAGCAGCACATGAATAGCTCAAAGTCTTAATTCTCTACACTATCCACACTTATTTATCCTGAAACTTCAAAAGGATGTTTTATTAAATAATGTTTTCCTGAGTTAGGGAGATAAGTTATATTGTTTTTATACTGTGGTTTGATTACGTAGCAATGAAAATAAACCCTTTGAAAAAACAATCAACCTTGAAGCTATATGCTATAAAATTTAATACCTGAGAAAGCCTGGTAGTACAAAATTGCCACTGTGAGAGAACCTTACAGGTATCTGGTTCTATAGTATAGAAATTATTAAAAACATAAATGTTTGAAATGTAGACCTGATGAAATATGTATATTGTATATGTTACAGTCAGGGATTTAAAAGATTTTTAAACAAATCTTTCTAGTGTTACATTCTGAGTAGATGTGAAATCTCGATACATGACTAGTTCTCTGTTGATACCAGGTTGATGACAGAGCACATCTTTTCTACAAAAGGTAGTTATTAATATGATTTTTTCCTGTAAACATTCTGGTTCATGAAAAAGTCTGATCGGTACTAAAAGTGGACAGGACTGAGACAAACATTCTCTATCCCCAGTCTGATATTAAGAAAGTAAAAAACTATTTCCAAGCACCAAAATCATAAAGCATTAAATCAGGAAATCAAGAAAAAACACACAAAGTAAAAGTGGATGGGCACACCAAAATAGTCAGTTGAAGGAAATGTACTTAATTCCCTTTCTAATTCTTTGATACTAATAAAAAAATAACATTTTTAATACATTTTCTCAAAAATCCCATTTCAGCAAAGGATAAAGTATAAACACAATTTCTGTCTAAGCCTATAAAGATAACATACATTGCAGTTTTCAAACTACTCAGGATGAGGAAAACATATACCAAGAAAACAAATGACTTGTTAACACTGTCATGTGACACTCATGTAATTCAGTTTAAGTTAGTGTGTATGTATGTGTGTACCATTATTGCTATTTTTAGTTAGCATAATGGAAGTCAGTTGTCTCCCAGGTCCATACATCAACACCTTTTTGCTGTAACAACTGTCTCATTCAGAACAAAATCATGCCCTCCTCTCTGGCTCTGCCACTCAATGCCCCGTGCCAGCTGTACCATTCAGCTGATACCAGTGAAAGCAAACGTGGGCCAGCTGAACAAGGGAGCTTGGTTCTTCTGCACAATTAGGTCAAACATTGCCCAGAGACAAGACCCTGGGCCTGGTGTCCCATGTTGATTATTCGCAGTCTATGTACTGTAAGCCCCTGTTGCTTAACTGTGATATTTCATACACAGATCGGTGTGTAAGAAAGTACTTACAATGAAACTATTTTTCCATCAAGGGAATTTGATGACACTACATTGGTCTTAAGAACAAAGCTTAATAGGTCTGTGCAACCCAATAACATCCCTGAGATATAAACAAACATTGCTGCATATAATTTTCCGTCTCGTTTTATGTTGCATGCAGTTTATTGATATGATTACATTTTAATCTCATTTGTCATCTGTTGGCATTTCAGCATGTCCCCTGTTCTTACTGCAGCTGCAGTCTCCTGGGCCACAAATTGTCCTTCTTAACCATTTACTTAACTGAATAAAGAATGACAAACAGTTGTGACATGATATCCAACTGTTCTTTACTAACTGCTCACTTATTCTAATTAAATAGCACCTTCAATATGTTCTGAATATTTGATTAAAAAGACAATGTTTCCATGAATTTAATAACAGAAGAAGAGGAGTATATTGTTCAATTCAGTTGTGATGCCAGAATAAGGCTACACGCTTCAATGGCCTACTATAAGATCTGAATCTTCTATACAATGTAAGCCTTGAATGACATGTTTTAGGCATACAGATTTACTTCTGGGTGCAAAGCAATAAGCCTTGGTATCAGGTGGACCATCAGAAGAAAGAAAAGGTATAGCATATCACTCCATTCCATCAGCAGTACACCATCACAGGTTATTGTAAGATGTACCTGACCACTGCATGGCCCCATGACTGGTATACACTTGTGACATAAAGAATGTAAGAGTACATTTGCCACCAGCTTTCAAAATAAGCTGTTGCATGGAGCTACCACTAGGTGACAGGAAACAAGCACTGTAATCTCACACCTTTTCATACATAAAAAGGAGAACCACCCAATGATATGTCATTTCTATTACTGCCACCTGGTGTTTCTACCAGCAGCAATGTACTCATACAATTACATACACCAGTCGCAAATCAGCATTAGTAGAGTTCACATTAGCTCAGTCCACCACAACTCTGAACTGATATGTCGATGGTCATTTGTTTTAAAATCTTTGTTAAATGGGAAATCTAAAAGACCTTTTATCTCATTCTCCCAAAGCTGAGCAGTTACAATTTTTGGAATATTGCATTCTCCTTCAGGTACTTCAGAATGAAGTGTCTCATCCCCCACCCCAATTTTTGTCCCAGTCATCCTCCCAGCACAAAAGGGTGCTCAGAAGGCAGGGAACAATCTCTCCTCTCTTGACTTACAGGCGACCTCAGGCATAAAGCATGTAGAATATTTGCTCATAAACATGTCATCCTTTCTTCAGGGTTCAGAATGACAGAAAGTGTTCCTTTTAAGAAGAAATAAGCAAAAGTTAGTCCTCAGAAGTTATTCTGCAGCACACATTTCTCTACCTAAAAGTCTGGCATGGGGGGTTCTGTTTGCTTAGAGTGTTCTTTAAATGCAAGACAGCTACATTCTTATACTATAATTAAGAGGTGCATCAGTATCATGAAATCAGTACAATCATACAGCAGTATACAGCAGCATCCTGACATCATCAGTATCATCAGTACAGTCATACAGCAGCGTACAGCAGCACCCTGACATCATCAGTGCTATGAAATCAGTGCAATCATACAGCAGTGTACAGCAGCACCCTTACGTCATCAGTATCATGAAATCAGTACAATCATACAGCAGTGTACAGCAGCACCCTTACATCATCGGTATCATCAGTACAGTCATACAGCAGCGTACAGCAGCACCCTGATGTCATCAGTAGCATGAAATCAGTACAATCATACAGCAGTGTACAGCAGCACCCTTACATCATCAGTATCATTAAATCAGTACAATCATACAGCAGTGTACAGCAGCATCCTGACATCATCAGTATCATCAGTACAGTCATACAGCAGCATACAGCAGCTCCCTGATGTCATCAGTACCATGAAATCTGTTTGCTTAGAGTGTTCTTTAAATGCAAGACAGCTACATTTTTATACTATGATTAAGAGATGCATCAGTATCATGAAATCAGTACAATCATACAGCAGTATACAGCAGCACCCTGACATCATCAGTATTATCAGTACAGTCATACAGCAGCGTACAGCAGCACCCTGACATCATTAGTACCATGAAATCAGTGCAATCGTACAGCAGTGTACAGCAGCACCCTTACATCATCAGTACAGTCATATAGCAGCGTACAACAGCACCCTGATGTCATCAGTACCATAAAATCAGTACAATCATACAGCAGTGTACAGCAGCACCCTTACATCATCAGTATCATTAAATCAGTACAATCATACAGCAGTGTACAGCAGCACCCTGACATCATCAGTATCGTCATACAGCAGCATACAGCAGCACCCTGATGTCATAAGTACCATGAAATCTGTTTGCTTAGAGTGTTCTTTAAAAGCAAGACAGCTACATTTTTATACTATGATTAAGAGATGCATCAGTATCATGAAATCAGTATAATCATACAGCAGTATACAGCAGCACCCTGACATCATCAGTATCATCAGTACAGTTATACGGCAGCATACAGCAGCACCCTGATGTCATCAGTACCATGAAATCAGTGCAATCATACAGCAGTGTACAGCAGCAACCTGACGTAATCAGTACCATGAAATCAGTGCAATCATACAGCAGTGTACAGCAGCACCCTTACATCATCAGTACCATGGAATCAGCGCAACCACAGAACAGTGTACAGCAGCACCCTGACATCATCAGTATCATGAATTCAGTACAGTCATACAGCAGTGTACAGTGGGAGGGGAGTTTTCCTTTTAGGAAGTGGGAAGGGGATTTAAGTTTAGAGTGCAGAAGGGGAGTTTTAGGCTTGGGGAGTGATTGGAGAATTTAGGTTCAGGGAGAGGGGTTGGAGCTTTAGGTTTCTGGACTTATCTGGGAATGTAGGGTTAGGGAGGTGGAATGGAAATTTAGAATAATGGAGCAAAGATGGGGGTTGGGAATGGAGTGCGAGTTTTAGGATTATAAATTAGGTTAGGTTAACACTATATAGCTGTATAGAGTTGGGTGTGGGGAAGGTGCTCCACAAGTAAGATATCATGCTAGTGGTAGTTCCTGCACTTGCTATTTTGTCCAAATGTCAGTAAGTAGGTATGTTATAAGGTACTAGCACATGAGGTCATGTAGTAGGCCCTATATATATATATATATATATATATATATATATATATATATATATATATATATATATGTGTGTGTGTGTGTGGGTATGGGGGGTATTTTATAGCTTTATTAGATGTAAATTTTCAGTCAGACTGTTAATGAGGTAGCATTCTGTATTTAACAAAAATAAAATGCTAGCCAATATTTTTTAACCTCTTAGAGGAAGAATTCTGGACAAAGTAAAAAAATGGTGGAGATAAAGACTGAAAATCAGTGACATATTTAATATATTGCTCTTATCAGTGTAGAAAGTTGCTAGATTTGCATTAACATGCATTTTCTGAAGGATATGAAACTCAAATGTGTGTCATTATTTAGTAACTTCAATCCTTGATGTTTTGCCAGAAAACCACCACTTCATTGAGGAACAGACCAAAATATGAGGCTAAAATTTAAACATTGGTGCTAATGAGGTCTGCTGCTGCAGGATCAGCTGGGGTGCAGTTACGACAATCAACTATTCTTTTTCATAAAAATAGGAGAATGGTCTCTTTTTTGGAGTTCTTGTTAGTTATTAACCCTGTTAACAGTAAAGGTTTATCACCCTTCAGTGCTGCTATTTAGGGAGAGATGATGATAATTAATGTTTTGTAGGTTTCAGAGGGGTACAATATTTTTATGAAAGGTGTAAAAATAAAGCTAATTAGGGACTCACCAGCACCCCATACTAAGATTAGGCATACTCAGTGAAACTGGCTAGCTATCACAGCTAGAAGGTTTGCAGGACTGTTTTGAAATACTCAGGAAACTACACCGCTGGTTTTAGTTTGCGGAGGATGGTTTGTCTAATGTTTTTCTCTGGGGGGCACAGGTCTGGTCAGTGAGTGGACTGTGGACTGCTGAAACTGACACAGTCAGTATTCTGAATTTATTTTTTGAAGGGTGCATGTGAGTGTGTGCAAGCATATATAAGTGTGTGTGTGTGTGTGTGTGTGTGTGTCTGTGTGTGTGTGTGTGTGTGTGTGTGTGTGTGTGTGTGTGTGTGTGTGTGTGTGTGTGTGTGCTTATTTCACTGGGACTCTCTGTAAGCCTAGCTTTTAGAATATTATATTATTGTGAAGACTTATAGGTGAAAATTAGATACAGAGGCGATATTAGTACACTACCTATAACTACAGCTTAAAGAACTTTGAAAAATAATGAGTGACTAAAATCTCAACACTCACAGTGAGATCATGAAGGCATTTTTACAGGGTGATTTTGCCCCTTCACACAATGACTTGTGGAGGTCATACTTTCATATCGCAGCTGCTTACATATACTAATGGCAAGATCACTGTACCTTGGGGTAGGGAGAATATTCTGAAGTACAATAACCTCAAATTTTGTATATAATGGATAGATATATTCTGAGGATCATAGTTATCATTCTTGAACTTTTAAAAGGAACCAGTTATAAACTTAAAAGCAATAGCCAATTATAGCATTTGTTTTTTCTTTCGCTCTTTATATGTAAAACTTCACTGCATTTGTTCTAGTCCTTTTATTTGTTTATTATAACAAATGCAAATGCTGCATTATTCTAGCTTAGTCATTAAACTTTAAAACAAAGGAAGTCATATACTTTAGTTTAAGCCTTGTCAGTGTTCTAGACAATATAATTAATACAGTCTGATCTCTAGACTTGACACATTTCAATAAGGAGTAGCCAGTTCTTGTGGCTTGCTTACATTTGGAATCACTGGTTTTGAGAAACTAAGAAAAGCATTTCTTTATATTCCTAAATGTTTATATTCTTCACTGGGACTTACCACTGCTGTACCTGCTTTATTCGTATGCTTATTTCTACCTCTACCAATGTGTAAAACTGACTTCCCCATATTAGAAATGTGCTTTATTAAGGGCTATAAACTCATGCAGTCTAGTTTTGTTTATCACATTTCTACATCCTGCCTGCATGTTTTTTTTACATAACATCAACTTGTCAGCATATTTAATGTAGATTAACAAAGCTGCCGCTCCCATGGAGGTGTGGACTTACACAGAATGAACAGTGTCACTGGGTAGCTTGTACTTTTCAAGCGGAGGAACCAGGAAGCCAGTTAAGCTCTTTTAGGAACTACAGTTTTAGTTATCTAGACAATAAAACCTAAAATTTTAAATTTCTGTTTACTCATATTGATTACAAAGTAAATTATATTTTCTATCCAGTATAAAATGTAGTCTGAAACAGCTGTAACTGCACTTAACCTTTAAAAAAGTAAGAGCAAAACTGTTTCCAGACTATACTTATAGGTCTACAATAAACAGAACTACAGATAAACCAGTTATGTGGTAAGGTTGAAAATATCTAATTCAGCAGTACTGTTTATCTGTCAGATTAATATGCCACAGTAGCAATTTTTATTCTCACAAAATCAGTACTTCTGTTTCTATCGATACATTCTCATTCGAACGTTCAGACTTTACTGTGTGTCAGAATCTGATTAGCAAGTCCCTATAAAAAAATTATATATAATTATGACAAGTTATTTATGCTCTGGCTTTGTGTTAAATGACTCTAGCAGTTTTAAAAGGGATAATTGTTAAAATAGTTCTGCTTTCATATAATTAAAAAATAAATCACATTACAAAAAAGAAAAAACTTCCAAGCTTACCCATGGCAGGATTTTTTGTGCTAGAACTTTAAAATACCAACACAGTTAGTTTGCTTAATCATGGAATGATTCACAAGTGAGTGTCAACAAACGGAAAACTTAGTCGATTCTATCCTACCCCATAACTCTCTCTCTGAATAATGTACAATCTATACACAAATGTTTCATTTTGAATTAAGAAAAAAAGATAAAACAATCAAAACAAAATGTACTGTCTGCAAACATTTGAAAAATGTTTATTTTACATATTATTTTACCAGCATGATTGCAGATGTCAATTTTTTTTTTTCTTGTAATAAAACAAAAGTTTATAATAATTCTCATTCAGCTGTTTGTGTTATAGCTAGGTAAGAAAGATAGAAGTTCAAAGTTTTGGCTGAAACACTTATGTAGGTATAGTATTTGTTCAAACATTAACTCTTAAAAGGGAGCAGAGCATTAAAACTCAGAAGGCTTTCTTTTCACATGCATTCTGACAAGTACATACTGTAAGGTATGGGAGGGATAAAGGCAGGACAAGATCAAATACTGGTATAGGAATGGCTAATGCTGAAGAGATGGCCATAGAAAAAAGAATAGAAAAATTAGATAAAACCCAGTCAAATGTTCATCACCATAACATTTTCAGAGCTCAGCATGCTTTACTAGACATAATCCTATTGTGCCATATACAATTACTATGTATCATCTGAGCCTATCAGAGCATTTCTCTTTATTTGTAGAGAGGAAAAAAAGATGACTAATTTACTACCAGAAAAAAAAATCTTGAAATGAGAAAAATAATAAAAAAATCCACTTTCATTTCAAGCAAATACTGTAATACCAGTCTGAACTCTAGCCAGCAGCTGATTTAGAGCAGTTTTCTGATGTCTACGCAATGACTTCTGTGTCATTACTGTGCTGTCAAAACAATCTATTGACCTAGAAGTGTCTGTGCACCGTAATCATTACATGAGAGTATCTGGATAGTGCAATGGTGATGCGACAACACTCTGATGTCAAAATGCAGGTGCAGCTCAATGTGACAGCAAGGTTTCTACAAAATTAAATCATAATAATAACAGGACAAGGTTTGCACAAAGTTCTATCAGCATAATGCCAGGGCAATGTTTCTACAAAGTTCTATCAGTGTACTGTCAAGACAAGGTTTTAACAAAGTTCTATGACTAGCTTTCTGTACATTAAAGATACCGCAGTATCCTACTGCAAAAACAGGTATTTGTAAGACTATTTTGTGTAGTTCAACTTTTTTGATACTATTGCAGGCTTTATTCAGACTCACAGATCACATCAGAAAGCTTTTCTTAACAGAAGAGACAGATGACTACGGTACTGGAACACTTATCCATGCCACACCGTATCAAGCTTCTCCCTGTTGCTGTCCATGGTACTTTTAAATCTGAACTTCTGCTGCAAAATTGTAAATCAGGGAACTGCAAAGGAATATCTGCAAATGTGTAGGCGGGTTTGTCAAGGCCAACAGCATTTTATTAGCAGCAAGAAACAGTCATAGGAAGCTAAAAAGTACTGTTGAAACCTTTCAAGGCAAACTCCAAGGAATAGTGATCCACATAAAAAAAATCAAAGCTTTTATATTAAGTGAAACCACAACAACCACCCTCTCTGATCACTTGATTAAAATGACAGCATGAACATGAAAAATGGCAGAGTAGAGGTACAGATTGTTTTCAACTGCATTTATGTGATACATATGGTTGAGAAGTGTAATGGAGGAGATCTTTAATGGTGGAATACCACATGGAAAGGCTTACAGAAGAAAAAAAGAAAGAGGTGTGTGTTACAGAAAATGGTACGAATGAATGAATGAATAAATAAATAAATAAGAAGCTTGCCTGTGTAAAATGAGGGAGAGGGATTTGTCTTATAAGTTGCCTGGCACTGAATTTGTAAGGGGACTAAATTGTTTCAAGGCAAAAAAGTGATGCTTTTCCGCTTCTGATTGGCGTGCGTGACAATACCTAGACAAGTGCATTTTGCTATTCAAAATGCATATAAAAAAGAGGCAAAAGGCAATCCACAAGGCATAATTCTAATCACAGACTACATGAAACAGAGTATATGAGGACAGATAAGAAAGGAAAAAAGGAACAATAAGCAATTAAAAGTAATACATTCAATAAAATCTTTAAAGCAGATAATGATGTCCAGACCCACATATAACATTTAAGATGGCATTCAAATAATCATCAGGACAACTTAATAAAATGAATGAAAAGCAGTTGCTGGAATAAAGGGATGCCAGCTCAAAAAAAAAAAAAAACAGTATTCTTGTCTGCAATGCCATGAACATAACTAGTTGTTTGTTGTTGCTGATGTCACTAATGGGTGGCTGGGTAGGAGAGTGCTAAAGTAACCAAAGGCAACATTACTTCCCTGTGGCACAGGCAGTGTAGTATTCAGTGCATAATGCAGGAGGTACAGCTAAACTAACCACAGCCAGCATTACTTCCCTGTGGCACAGGCAGTGTAGTATTCAGTGCATAATGCAGGAGGTACAGCTAAACTAACCACAGCCAGCATTACTTCCCTGTGGCACAGGCAGTGTAGTATTCAGTGCATAATGCAGGAGGTACAGCTAAACTAACCACAGCCAGCATTACTTCTCTGTGGCACAAGCAGTGTAGTATTCAGTGCATAATGCAGGAGGTACAGCTAAACTAACCACAGCCAACATTACTTCCCTGTGGCACAGGCAGTGTAGTATTCAGTGCATAATGCAGGAGGTACAGCTAAACTAACCACAGCCAACATTACTTCTCTGTGGCACAGGCAGTGTAGTATTCAGTGCATAATGCAGGAGGTGCAAGGAGAAGGCTGTAGACATGGTCATGCACTGAAACTCCATTATCTTCAGAGGTAGGCTACTACAGGTGATCTTTGCATGTCTTGTCTCTGTCATAAGGGATAACAACTGCAAAGCTGCTTTCTATGCACATGGTATCATTTTACCACTACTACTGTTGGCTGTCAGTCAGTAGCCCAATAAATATGTTTTTCTCAGCTATGTGACTGTTGTCATTTGGAATTGTCAAGTTCTTTAAAAACATATACATTTGCCATACATGTGTATATCTACACACATGCATGCATATATAGATAAGTGTATCCTTGGTACTACGTTTCATTTTCTTATTATGCATTCATCCTGGTTATTGGTTGTCTAACTTTACAACTAGTTTTCCCTTTTCCTTGGTATATGTATATGTGTGTATACACACAGAGGCACACACACACACACACACACACACACACACACACACACACACACACACATGCACCAAACGTCCAAGGATTAGCCAAAATGTGCAGATTTTATCTCCTGATAAAATAAAGGGCTGTGAGAAAGAACTGTTTTTACACAGGCAAGTACAGCAAAATGACTGTCTAAACAAAAGGAAAAAAGCGTACAAAGTGCCTTTTTTACCCAAAACTCCCAAAGACACCACAGACAGGGCAATAATCGCTTCCAAATCACGATTCCATTCTGCACTGGCAAGAAGCAGGAATCAAAGTATAGGTGCATACAGATGATCTTCTATAGAAACTCTCCTCAGGAAGCAAGAATCAAAGTATAGGTGCATACAGATGTTCTTCTATAGAAAGTCTCCCCAAGAAGCAGGAATCAAAGTACAGGTGTATACAGATGTTATTCTATAGAAACTCTCCTCAAGAAGCAGGAATCAAAGTATAGGTGCATACAGATGATCTTCTATAGAAACTCTCCTCAGGAAGCAAGAATCAAAGTACAGGTGTATACAGATGTTCTTCTATAGAAAGTCTCCCCAAGAAGCAGGAATCAAAGTATAGGTGCATACAGATGATCTTCTATAGAAACTCTCCCCAAGAAGCAGGAATCAAAGTACAGGTGTATACAGATGTTCTTCTATAGAAAGTCTCCCCAAGAAGCAGGAATCAAAGTACAGGTGCATACAGAAGTTCTTCTATAGAAACTCTCCTCAAGAAGCAAGAATCAAAGTCCACAGCATACTGATGTTCTTCCATAGAGACTGTCCCCTTACGATTCTTTCACAGAAGTATGTCTAGGTCTTATTTTCTCAGAAATGTCCACAGTGATTACCCCTTACTGTAACATAACACCCAGAACTGATATTCCAGGTAACTATTCCCCTCTGTTAGAGGCCAACTTCTCTGTTTTGTTAAGGCTACAGTCCTCTCTTTTATACACTCTTTAGGCACATAATCGATTCTGTTAAATGAACTATACAAGAATCCTTTCTGCCTAACATGAAACGCTATCTAACTTCTTAAAGCAGTGCTGACGTTTACAAACATTTGGTTCATTTTTATAGAACACTCTTGTTAGAGCCACCACACTATGATACAGTATTACGATGCATATTTACACACACACACACACACACACACACACACACACACACACACACACACACACACACACACACACACACTCACGCATACACACACACACACACAGAAAGGGATAGATATAGATCTCATTTGGAAGATCAACTTTTCAGAAAAATTGAATTGAATGTGGTCAAGATCATATGATCGACTTTCCAAAAACTAAAAGCAGTTGTATGGAGATTGCAGTACAGGGGGATTGGGAAATGTACCCTTTCCTCACTGTTGTACAATTAGCAGGGGATGTGGGGGGTGCCCCCCCCCCCCCCGTAAAAACACAGAGTTTTTTTTTTTAATTTTGGAACTTTGATCATATGGTCAAGACCATATAAAGTTCAATGTTCTGTAATTTTAATGTTATGGTCTCAACCATATAAAGTTCGATATTCGGTAATTTCAATGTAACAACATACATCCACAGATTTATATATAGATATAGATAGATATAGAAATGCATCATACACACATATTCATACCATCAGCTGTACAAAATTCTGCGGAATGTCCTCAATTTTGTCATATATTATTGCCATGCCACTTGTAAAATCTTTAATTTTCTGGTAAATGAGAATTACAGTCAGTCAGTGTCAGACAGTTTCATATTTCTTATTATTCAGAAAATGCATGTTGATGCAACTTTTTATGTGAATTACAGCAAGCTTTTATAAATTGTGCCTCATTTAGGGCCCTTTGTTCACCACTGTGTTATTTTTGGCTTTGTCCAGAGTTTTTGAGTAAAGAACTTTTGTGGTAAGCATACACATCTATAAATGTATATACAAAAACACATAAAGTGGTGTAGACAGCTTTTTAAGTTTATACTCTTAAGGTTCCAAACCTTTACCCCCATCATCCATGGTGCCCCACCCCATGCATTTATCTATGCTGCCCATATTTCAAATAATAACCCATCTCCAAGCCAGTATATACTCACAAAATAAAACACGCAATCAATTTGTGGTTGCATATTAACCCACAACACTACTATCAAACAACTTCCTACCTTGAGATTTTTTAACACACCTCCACTGAAATAACATAGCCTTCTCTGCCTTTTAGTAACAGTATTGAACTGTGACAGACCCATGGACCACAAAATGGCAGCCAGTCCCATAGACGTTAAGACAAACGTAGCTGGTGCTTAGTATCAGCATTATACCATGACAAGTCCCTGAGGCACATCATTGTTGCCAGTTCCACAGATATCCACTCACACCAAAGTTCACACACAGCAAAACTCACTTATATACTTACAATTCTGCTGTGGCTCCAGGAGTGAACTGTTTAGTGCTCTGGTTTTGCTTCACTAAAATACATATACAGTGTAAGCCATTTGCAGTAAACAGCCTCATCCCAATCCTAGTTGAAACACAGCATACTGCATACATTAAGTATGCTAACACACAGTCTTAGTCATTCTGCAAGCCACTCCTTGAAGCCTCAGGGATACTGGCTTCAAGTCACTCACAAAGATCTAGATGGCCACTGGCTGCTGATCACTACCAGACTGAGCTGCAATTAGTACTATCAAGTTAGTGCACCACACAATTACCAGGCTCCAAACCACCAGAAAAAAGTTCCTCTCAGCACAACACAAGAGAGTTTGAATACTGGGTTCAGCTGTTTGGTGTCCTGGGGTTGATTTGCATAAGTAATGTTAACAACCTAAAGCATTCACAGCGATCCACCATCTTGTCAGCTCAGGTAACTGATGGCAGTACATGCCCACCCCTCTACTGATGATTTGTGATACAAACTTCTAGAAGAAGAGAGTTAACACCACCACCTCTATCCCATAACTAATGAATTTACCTCTTGCATAATGTCCCCTCTCTTCTACTTACCCACCTGAGTTTGAAGAAGTCTCCTGGTTACTTGTTATTTAGATTGCACATTTGTCATTTTTATGTTTTCCAGTGCAGCTCATACTAGTACAACTCATTTTCTACTAAATGACAGCATTAATTTTCAGGGCTGGTGAATTAAGAATTTCTACACAGGTGCAGCAGTAGTATCACTAATGTCAGACGAACTAATGTATTGTATCAGATTGACATCCATTAGTGCATCTTTCATGTAAAATAAATGCATTGATAGAGCATTCCATTGGAACATAGCAATGTAAGGATACGTACCCAAGGAGTGGCGCACGGCGACTGTGGTCCCACTTCATAAGGGCGGTGCCTCCACAGACCCTGGAAATTACCGCCCCATTAGCTTGACAAGCCTTATCTGCAAAGCCATGGAGAGGATCATAATGGAACTCATAAATAAAGACATAGGGAACTTGCAGACTTTGGATCCAACCCAGTTTGGCTTTGTCAAAGGCAGATCCTGCCTCTTAAACTTGGTTGACTTTTTCGAGACAGTCACCAAGGCCATTGATGAGGGAAAGGCAGTCCATACAGCCTACCTCGACCTGGCAAAGGCCTTCGACACAATACCCCACTCAGGTATCATCGAAAAACTCATCAGCTTGAATGTAAACCCATACATCACAAGATGGGTTGCAAACTGGCTAGCGACAGAACCCACAGGGTCAGAGTTGCTGGAGCCATGTCAGACTCAAAGCCTGTCACAAGTGGTGTCCCACAGGGCTCAGTCCTGGGTCCACTCTTGTTCGGCATCTACTTTTCTGAAGTACAAGCAAACACAGGAGGGTTATGGCTGACAAAGTTTGCAGATGACTGCAAACTGGGCCATAGTCGAAAACACATCTGACACAGATATCCTCCAGAAGGGCCTCACAGAAACGGATAACTGGTGCCAGAGCCATGGCCTGAAGTTAAGCACCAAAAAATGCATAGTCATACCCTTCGGGAAAAACAAGGTTAACCCTAGCTACCATATAGGTGGCAATCCACTGAGCACAGAAAAAGTCATCAGGGATCTGGGGACCCAAGTTGACAGTAGCCTTTCGTTTGACACTCATGTTGCTAAAGTAGTTAGGAAAACCTTCTATATCGCCCACCTGATCATGAAGGGATTCACATCTAGATCAAGGGAGGTCATCGTCCCCCTGTACTCATCACTCATTAGACCTATGATTGAGTACAATGCCCGTTCGGAATGTATCTGACCAGACACCTGATGCAGCTTGAAAGGCCCCAAAAGTTCCTCACCAAAAGGATAAAGGGTCTCAAAAATATGTCTTATGCTGCCCAACTGAAAGAACTCCAGCTCTATTCAGTCTCATACCGCTTGCTCAGAGGTGACCTGTGCCTGACATATAAGGCCATGTCAAACCCAGATTTGATGAATATGCTTCACCTCAAAAATCTAGATCCCTCAGAACCACAAGGGCGAGAGACTTAAACCTTGACACGGTTATAAATAGAATGTGCTGGAGGGACAGATTCATCACCCAGAGACTCCCTATGCTGTGGAACAAAATCCCGGTACATGTGAGGCAGAGCACCTCGCTGGCCTTGTTCAAGAGGAATCTTGACCAATGGATGGGAGATCGCAGATATACCCCAGGGATTACTTCAGTGTCACTGCTTGACAGAGGCACAGAAAAATGATAGGCATAGTTTTTATTCAAACTAAAGGGGTGGCGAAAGCCACATAACTATGGGCTAGGCTTATAAATGCCCTTGGGCAGATAGCCTAGTATGAACCTATGAACCTATGAACCTATGTAAGTGAATGAGAACAGAGGGTTCGTACCTTTCACTTACACTGCTGGTAAATGGAGCTGACAATGGTTTTGCTGGGATAGGGTGTCAGTGGGGTAAGGGGATTTATCCTTTCCCCCATTGTTATGTGAGTGCATTTACAGTTGCAGGGGTGTGGGGCTGCATGGTCGCTTGCTCCCTGTAAAAACACTTGTCGAGTGTTATTACCTGTGTATATTACAATCAAACGTTCAATGGTGCCATCTGATGTACTGAACCTTGATGCAAGGTAAAAATGATATTTTATAACAGATCTTGTCAAATCACTGTTTTATGTACCAGCAGTTTGAGTTTGTCTTTAGTAATTCCCTGTTCAGTGTTTTTAATCTGAAAAGCTATCTCCCTGGTTGGCCACCTCCCTGTCCTTCACTACACCAAATGTGTACTTGTCTCAAAGGGAAGAATATGCAGAGAGAAATCATTACAGCTCATTGCCTGATTCATAGCAGTAGCAACAGCATTCAGCAAATATCCCAAAACAACATATATGGCAGAAGAATCAGAAGAATCATCATCTTCCTCCTTTCATTATGAGATGGCAACAGTCAGTGCTGTCTGCCATGTCTTCTCCACAACCAGTACAATATCCCTTAAGCTAAAAATCTGCTTTGGTTGTTACTTATAACTCATACTACTACTCACAGTTCCAGAACAGTACCCAGTACACTAACATAACTCATACTACTACTCGCAGTTCGTGAACACTATCCAGTACACTGACAGAACTCATATTACTCCTTACAGTTCCAGAACAGTACCCAATACACTAACATAACTCATACTACTGCTCACAGTTCGTGAATAGTACCCAGGACACTGACATAACTCATACTACTGCTTGTAGTTTGTGAACAGTACCCAGAACACTAAAATAACTCATACAACTGCTCACAGTTCATGAACAGTACCCAGTACACCGACATAACTCATACTACTGCTCGCAGTTCGTGAACAGTATCCAGTACATTAACATAACTCATATTACTGCTTGCAGTTCGTGAACAGTACCCAGAACACTAAAATAACGCATACAACTGCTCACAGTTCATGAACAGTACCCAGTACACTGACATAACTCATACTACAGTTCGTAGTTCATGAACACTATCTAGTACATTAACATAACTCATACAACTGCTCACAGTTCATGTACAGTGCCCAGGACACTGACATAATCTCATACTACTGCTCGCAGTTTGTGAACAGTACCCGGGACACTGACATAATCTCATACTACTGCTTGCAGTTCGGGAACAGTACCCAGGACACTGACATAATCTCATACTACTGCTCGCAGTTCGGGAACAGTACCCAGGACACTGACATAACTCATACTACTGCTCGCAGTTCAGGAACAGTACCCAGTACATTAACATAACTCATACTACTGCTCACAGTTCATAAACAGTACACAGGACACTGACATAATACCATACTACTGCTCACAGTTCAGGAACAGTACCCAGTACATTAACATAACTCATACTACTGCTCACAGTTCATAAACAGTACACAGGACACTGACATAATACCATACTACTGCTCACAGTTCATAAACAGTACCCAGGACATTGACATAATCTCATACTACTGCTCGCAGTTCATGAACAGTACCCAGGACACTGACATAATCTCATACTACTGCTCACAGTTTGTGAACAGTACCCGGGACACTGACATAATCTAATACTACTGCTCGCAGTTTGTGAACAGTACCCGGAACACTGACATAACTCATACAACTGCTCACAGTTCGGGAACAGTACCCAGTACACTGACATAACTCATACAACTGCTCACAGTTCATAAACAGTACCCAGTACAGTGACACAATCTCATACTACTGCTCACAGTTCGGGAACAGTACCCGGTACACTGACATAACTCATACAACTGCTCACAGTTCATAAACAGTACCCAGTACAGTGACACAATCTCATACTACTGCTCGCAGTTTGCGAACAGTACCCAGTACACTGACATAACTCATACTACTGCTCGCGGTTCGGGAACAGTACCCAGGACACTGACATAATCTTATAGTACTGCTCGCAGTTTGGGAACAGTACCCGGGACAATGAACATGCCCCACTACCTCCTCTGGCACCTTTTTCTTCCACTATTGTTGAGCAGCTACTCCAATCATGTTTAAAAGCACAGCCATCATTGAACTAATCCCAGCCTACTACAACTGCTATGCCTAAACAGGGATAAACAGGATGTCGGCACAGAAAACGTGTCTTCATATCCTGGTAAAGCTAACATACAGTGCAATACAAAACAATACTGTATTAAGCTATTAATCATTTCCACTGTTATCCCTTCTATCTCAATTCTCAGCTTCTTCTGGTTTCTCCTATTTGCTGCTACTGGAACTGTTTTATGTATACTCAGTTTCATCATATGTGCCTTCAGTTTTGCATACCCTTATCATTTTTTGAAGTTCTTGTTCAGAGTCTGCCTGTAATGCCTCATTATCTGCATACAGCAACTTTGTTGGTCTGTCCCCCCTGACCTGTTTGCTAATGTAGTCCATCACCAATATGAACAGCAGTGGGCACAGAGCTGAATCCTGATGCACACCCACTCCCACTGGGAACCCCTCTGTAAGGTGAACACTGTTTGTACTTCAGCCATTGAGTCCTTGTACATAGTTTGTACTAATTCTAACAATGTTGCTGAGACTTTGAATAACTGCCGAACTGCCAAAATCAGCTTTCTTGGGCCTTGACATATAATTTCTCTAAGTCTAGGAATGTCCAGTTGGACTCTTTTTTTCATCTCTGGCTCCATCTCAGTTATTAATCTCACTGCAATCATCGGGCCGATTGTGCTGCATCCTAGTCTGAGTCTAAAATGCTCATCTCCCATCTTACGTTCTACTACTCTGCGTATACATTTGACAGTCACCCTCTTAAGAGTTTACATGCAGAGTCATGGGGTTTTGACACCTCTGTACTGCCCACAGTTGTGTATATCCCCTTTGTTTCTATACACTGGCACTAGTATGCTTATTCTGCAAGACTCTGAAATACGTCTTTCTCACCATACTGCTATGAGTACCCTGAGGACCCATTTCTCCCTTGTCTCACCCAACATGTACATCATGTCTGCTGTGACCTTGTTTGAGTTTGATGCTTTTCCTGACTTTATTTTCCTTTGTGCTGCTCTAACTTCTAGGAACTAGACCTGGAATAGTGAGCTCCTCTTCTTCTTCCGTTGTAGGCTGTGGATGGGACAGTACAGCGTTTGTGGGTCTTTCTTCATTCAGAAGCTGCTGGAACTACTCCTTGCATCTGCCTTTCATGTCGTATGGACTGGTGAGCAGTTGGTGCAGGCATTCCTTATGAAGGATGTCTGATGCTATATTCTACATATATTTGTTTTTGCCTTGCAACCAGATAGCCTTTATTTGTGCCATCTACGGAGTCATTTCCCAGAAGCTGGTAGAGTGCCTCTGATGTCTTGTTCTTTGCTTTTGCAACTGTCCTTTAAGTCTCTTTATTAACTCTGTCTTTTCTATCTCCCACTTTTTGTTGATCTCCTTCCTTCTTCTGATAACATCCTGGACTTCATAGAGTCACTGACATTCCACCACCAGCTTTCCTTATGTCCCTTATTTCCATACCTGGCTCAATCACAAACCTGTTCTATTGTCCTCACACATGCTGTTTTGAGGTGCTGCCATTCTTCTTCATCTCCACCTATTTCCTGTTATTCTTGAGGTGCTACAGTCAAAGAAAAACTCAGCAGACCACCAGGCTAAAAACACAATTTTTAATCCAAGAGTAATGGTTAGCGCTTTCAGGTTGAAATCCTTCTTCAGACAGTCACATAAAATCACAGAGCATTATTTAAAATACAAACAACCAATGAAATCACTTCATAAATTAAACAATTAAGGGCTAATAATAATATCTACGCCTTTTAGGACAGCTTTAGGGGGTACAACCCCATTAAGCCCTGGATCTCTATCAGCTCTCAAGATAATGCTCCATAATGTTTCACAATACTCAGTATAACCAATTACATCACCTCCCCTTTCACTAAAGTTGATAGACTGCAGAACCATAAAATGAAAATAATGTCCAGGATGTTTGAAAATATGTTGAAGTAAAGCAATATGTGGGTCTTACAGGCGTATAACTGATAAATGCTTAAGTATCTTCTGTTGCAATTAGTCTTACCCACAAAGAAAGATTTACAACACTTACAGTGGGCAAGGTAAACCACATTTTATGTATTACAGTTGGCTAGAAGCTTCGGTGCATAGATCCTACTCGTGATAGGATGGACAAACTGACATCCTGAATAGATGTATTGGCAAGGTGCTAGAGTCCTGAATATATCCTTGAACTCTTGTGTTTTCTCCCCAGTCAACTTCCCCATCTTCTCTGCTGACCTTAGAGCCTTCTCTGACTGTTGCTTGCAGCTGATTGTGGCAATCAGTAGTTTAAGGCATTGTCTGACTGTTTCACTGTGGATGACTTTGCAATCATTGATTCTACCCTACAGCCCTTTCCTTACTAGGAGGAAGTATAACTGAGTTGCAAGTTGCAAGTTGGTAGATCTTGTGACTGTCTCTCCTCCTGAATTATATGTGTGCCAACATCAAACCCTTTGCCAGAGAGAAGTCTAGAATGGCCTTTCCTTATTTATTCCTGGTGTCCCACCCAAGTGGACCCAAGCAGTCCTCATATCCTTCAATGTCTGTCCTGATATGTGCAGTCATGTGTCCCATTAACACCACCAACTCAAGTTGTCCTTCTTTATCTAGTAGGTCCTGCAACTACTGTCTGAATGCACTCTTTTCCTTGCTCTCACAACCATAGTGTAGGTCACTGTAGTTCCTCAACCCACTAATCACGGCAAATACCCCAAATACCCATCCCCATTTTTGGCAATATTAGTCAACACAGCCGAATCACCTAAATCCAAGTTTTACACCATCGCATGGCTAGCCATGACACAGAGCATAGTCTGTGATCTGTGTTCTCCTATCTAGATGATACTGCACACCACAGTTAATGCTCCAAGTGGTTAGTCTATACAATTCTTTTCCAAGTGGGCAGCATCTAGAGTCTGTGCAGCTGCCCACAACTCCATTCTTGGGTGAATTTCAGGTGGAAATGGTCAGCATGTTATTTTTTTTTTTTGAGGCATTAGCTGAAACTCAGGATCAAACCTTGTATCTTGTGTGCAGGAGGTAAAAATCTTAGCCATTTGGCCAAATGTGTTGGTCCTACTTGTGAAAGTAATCATAGAATTTATTTTGAACTTGTGCAAACAATCACAAAATAATGCCAAAAAGGCACCTTAAAGGCCATTCACAGTTAAACAGGGATGCATTTCAGTATAATAGAACCTCTCATCTGAAGACAAGGAAACACAAAAGTAGAACTGACATAAAAGGTTCTCAGAGTTACAGTTAAATCATTTGTGTAATTCCATATAGGGATTGTATCAGCTTGAATGTAAAATGGCAGGACAGAGAACACTCCCATTCCACAGAATATGTGAAAATGGAGACCATGTCAGGATTTGTAGTGTGGCCATAATATCTCAGTAAGTTCCATAAAGGTTCCAGACAGCATTGCTACAAAGCAATCCGCTTCCATCAATAATTTGAATGAGGGTTGTATAATAGCATTGTTGATGATTGTATCTTAAGCAAACTTAGAATTTCTGTCTAATAATTATGAAATTTCATTCAAGAATAGATCACTTCTACTTCAAAATGTGTAAAACTAAATATAAAAACGGGCAGTCATAGAAATAATAAGGTTAACAATATGCAGGACATGGGTAAAAACAAAAAAGAGATTCTTATAGAAGATTACATATATTTTTCCAGTGGTTTCAAAAGTGTGTGATAAAACAGAGTGACCATCATGCAAGCAGTTTCCAACACTGTACCAAAAAAGACCAATATAAACAGCAAAAATGAAAACCAGCCCTGACGTAGTAAAAGCACTTCTCAAAAAGTAATGATCATAACCAGATTTTGTGATGTGACTGAAAGATCTACCCATAGGTGGAAGGATGACAAATTCCCCACCAGTGAAGGATGGATGACTAATCTACCTGCCACATGATGGATTCTGTCTGCTTAATATGGAAGATGACCTTATCACAAACCATAAGTAGTGGATGTCCCTAGACCATGGCCACAGCTGCTGACTGATGGATGGTCACATAAGTACAACCAGATGGGAGACGACCACCACAGATGATAAAAGAATTTCTGCAAATATAACAACTTCAAATTCACTCTCTAATACTATTCAGATTAATGCAATCTACCCCATAACTGTTAGATTAATGCCATTGAGCCTTGGGTAAAGGAATTCACCCAATTATCTGCTAAGCCAAACAGAACTACATATTCCACTGACCAGTTTGTAATGTTAAATAAAGTTCAGCTGAACAACCGAATCACTACCAAGCCACATAAGCTTCCTTTACCAGATTTCAGCTGGTAGGGAGGTTGAAGGATTGCATTGGATTCAGAAGAATACTAATGCCACTGCATGATGACATTTTAAAGTGTTATTATAAATGTTAAATAAGATATCTTCATAACTGTATGATAATTCCTTTTCTTCAGGGCGATGCCTTGAAGCATTAGTTATGAGCAAGAGTTTGCTTAATTGTTTGACGATATGTGCACTGGATATAAAACAGCCTTCCTGGAGACAAAACTGTATTATTTATGACGATTTAGGGAAGCACGTACATATTTTTTGTGCTCAGAGTCACTCTGTCTGATATAATAATTATGCATTTATATATATCTAGCATGTAAAAATTATACTCTATATTCATGTATTTTTTCTTCAGATCATATATGTGTGTATGTAATCATGTGTATTTAACAGCTGTTGTTACAATGGTGTACTTCTCTTGGTAACTTAACGTGTAAAGGAGCACTGGTGGTCATGTACACTTGCTGTGTGTGTGTACTCATGCCTAGCTGAGGTATGCCTTTTAGTACACTAGGAACAAAAGTAAGGATACATAAAACTTCTCTCTCCCTTGGTCAGACGTGTTTTGTTCACTTCATATTATGTAAATACCACTCTGGTCAGATAGAGTAAAGTTCATTCACGCTTCCTCTAACTTCTCCCTCTTCCTACACCTTTTCTTCCAGAACATATAGCTTAACTAATTGCTAGCACCAGACATACCTCTCAACCGTCCATATTTTCACAGAATGTCCACATTATTGCCTCATATCTTTGGTCTGTTCCTCATAAAATCTGTAGTATTTCTAGCAAATCACTGAGATGATCACCAAATAACGACATACATTTGAGTTTCAGACTTCAAATCGTTCAAAAAATGTATGTTAACACAATCCCTGTTACTCTAGCAACTTTCTAAGTTTATAAGAGCAATATTTAAAATCTGTCCCCATTTTTGGGCCTTTGTCTCCTTATTTTGTCAGGCTTTGTCCACATTTTTTACATTACGAGGTTGAGAGGTATGGAGACATATAATGTCAGAGAAGCATTTTTAATGCATACAGATGCAGACATTTTGAGAAAAACTGTTGATGCTACTGGAATTTTACCTTTTCCTGCCACTATTATGCCTCTCAGACTAACAGAATAAAACTCTTGTATATAACACTGATTCATGTTTCCTCCCTCCCTCTCTTCTTTTCTCAGTGTTTCTTTCTCTCTCTCTCCCAGATGCATGTCAAGAGACTCGCATTTGGTAAAACACCAGGTTATTTGTGTATCTATAAGTACTGGTACTTTTATAGGTCTACTGAAGCTATAAAAAGATTTCTTTAACCTTGATGCAAATAATTTTCTGAGATTCATACAGCATAAACTCTTGATTGCCCAATTAAATTTTATTGCAACAACCTGTTTTGTAATACAAAGTACAACCTCCTTTTACAAAATCTCTTCATATTAAAATCTGCTAATGAGATGTGGTGCACTTTCTGCACGCATCCCAGTCAACTTACTGGATAATGAACATCATTTATCTCCTTGTACGATACAGAAGGCATCATTTTATGGGAATAAGAGCTTCTCCTATTATAGTAACCTAATTCTGTCATACCAAGAAGAGATAATGCCTGTCAGATCTATGGGGGAGGACTACAGTATGCTTCAAATACAAAATTTTTAAGATGCGACCCACTGCATAATTAGCTGCTAACACAGAGGGTATATTGGCGTTGTCTGAGTATGCTAGACAATGGTACTGTACATCATTGGTGAAACTAGCCCCCTGATCATCTTGATCTGGATGCAAATTTAAATGTATATTTATTCAGGCCTAGATTCCAAAGGGAAGCAAAGCAAGACACCAGCTGTTTGTGGAGGAAACACTGTTATTCCCCCCACCTCTAAAGCTGACATTCTCACATTTGCCTTATTGGGTCCCAAAGGACTCTACTTTCTGTGTCTAAATGCTGCTTTTGCCAATGTGTGCTTTCATGTTACTGAGAGACAATGCTGGTATTATCAGTGCATCAGGCCCTATTAAAGCTCAATCTTTTAACTAAGACCTCAGTGACACAAATCTAGAATTTTATTTTAAAATCTGATTCTTCATTTAATACAACTTTTTAACTCTGGCCTCTCACATAGAGGAAGTGGATCCTGGATGTGTATACCTACTTTTTATCTGTGTGAGCCTAAGCAAATTACTTTACAAGTGTCCTTGGGCCACTTCCTAAAATTAGGCAGTGGCTAGTGGATTTAGTTAAAATAAAAGTATATCATAAATTCCCTCTATAATCTAATAGCATAATTACTACAATTAAATATTCTTAAGCAAATGTAGAGATTCCTGCAAATGACAAATACAACTGTCTGTGGTAAGTGAACAGCTAGCGTACAGGAAGTCATTAAAATGAAGTGACTTCTTTAGTTAGATGAACCTCATGATGCCTAGTATAATGCGTACAGTCATTTATAACAGTTGTAAAAAGTCCAGCGCTTCATTTTCAGCAAGGAAACATCAAGCTGTGTTAAACTTGACATTGCTTTTAAGGTTCTCCTTTTTCTTATATGTGCTTTTTTGGGTCCTTCACCTCCTCTGCTTACCTTCAGGCCTTACAAGCATCTATTAACTGGATGTTTTTCAACATTTATTGTCCTGCACATTCTTGGTAGAGGTAAGAGCTGGAAGCCAGGGTACAGGGGTTCTCCTATTGCATAGAGGGATAAGATTTTTTTCCATCTATTTCTTCATTTGCTACACAGACATCCCCAGACAGATACACACATTCGTATGTGCCATGCTACAAATTAGGTGTGTACAGAAATTCTTACAGACAAGTAGAGACACTGTGGGGACAATGGATGGCAGGTATATGTCTTGTTTCCTTGTCTGAGATAAGGTTTTGTTCTCCACTACTGCACCCCTGTGCTAAGTATTCATATACCTGACTCTGAAGTAGGAGAACTGGTCTTTGGTCCCAGGCTCTTCTGCCCTCTGTGAGCCAATATGCTGATATGTCTCTAATGTTTGAAAGAAAATGAACATGCCTTCTTACTCCCAGTGACTTCCTGAGAATGGTTAGCACACAAAATGGGAATTCATTCTGATTACATTCCATAACAACAACTGTTAATTATGAGTTACAATAGCTTTCTAGAAGCAAACTCGGTTAAAGTAGAATAATTTCAACATCTAAGTCTTAAAAAGCCTATGCATTCTGTGGTAATCAAAACAAAAATTATATAAACACAACATTAAACAAAAATGCTAAATATGCAATCATAAAGATGAACAGTCAGTTTATGTAATCATACTATTTAATACAGGATTAATTACTGTGTCTAATTTATGCATCCAAATTTTACCTTAAACTGTAAGATATGGCATAAAATAGGTAACTGCATTAGGCACAAATCCATCACTCTCAAAAAATCTAAACGCGGCTCCAGAATGAATGGATTGGTGTCAGATCAAAGCATAAAGACTGCCCTCTATCCTCAAAAAGGCAGAATTATGTGCTACTGCTCTGGTCTTAAAATGTTTAAAAGTTGTGCCAATACAGAGGGATCACATATACAGGTGGTAAAATATATAAACCATGTGGAAAAGGGAGTAATCATCTAATTTCAAAGACGTGACCGGAACCGATACCAGATCTGACAGCAAGCATATCAAATCATACACAGTAAGGAAGGAATGTGAGATAGCAGCGAGGAAGATTGCTGGGGCCTCAGAGGCACAGAGGCCGGCATCCCCAGCAGGCAGCTGGGCAGTCACTACTCTTCTTTATTTGCAGCTGTTACGGTCCCATCTGGAGTACAATAACTATGTATGGAAACCCCAAAACTGGAAGAACCTAGCCAGGACAGAGGTAGTTCAACAGACAGCAACAGAAAACCGGCAAGGTCTGTGTCAGAAGCAGTATAAACAAAGATTAGAAAAATTGAAGTGGTTCAATAAAGTTCCCTTTAAGTTCACCTGAACTGTATTTTTATTTTTATTTGTTCAGTGATAAAGCCACCTGAAGCTTACTGCACGGAGTTAGGGGCTATCAGCCATTGCATAGCTGTTTTAAAGTAAAAAGGTGAGGATGAGAATGAAGGGAAATTAAAAGGGCATCTACAGGGTCCAAACGTGGGCTCTAGAGGACATAATTTGAAAATGTAAGGTAAACAACTCAAGGGACATACAAGGGAATGTCATACTGGTAATAAAATTGCCGATTATCAGTTCAGTCTTCTAGTAGATGTAGTAGAGTAAAGAAAACTGACATAACGGAAGATCGCATGGTAAAGAAATAAGAGGATATCTATGGGGAGAGAATAATCCATTGGTTAAGTAGGAATGTCACCTTATTTGTACCTTATGAGACCTACAAACTTAAATATGCTCCTGAGAAAATCATTTTTAAATCTGAAAATTGAAAACTGAGTTGCAGTGGGAATTGTAAGTGTAGTCTGCTAAACTTCCTCAGTCTTCATCTCATGCAGGTCTCCCTGTCAGTCCGTGCCTCTGCCTATAGTTTGATTTATTAATAATATGTATTTGTTCTATGTGACTTACTTCAGAGTTCCTTTCCCATACAATTTGTAATTCCTCTTCACTTAACGTTGTTAAAGCTGTTTACTACACAGCAGTGCATTACTGTGTCATAGGCATGCATATGAATTTGTCCAGATCAATAGTACAAACAGCCACATTTTCACATCAATTAAATACTGCAAGTATAACCAAATGTTGTTATTCAAGATTTTTGTTACTGCATATAATTTTCACCAGTAGTAGATATCTTTAAATAGCTGTGCTATATAGGAGGAAATCTGGAGCTACACTAGATATAAGTCAGTGCTCTAAAAATAGGAAACAGAATACAGGAAGTTGGGGTTGCAGATGAGGCATATAGGTCTGGAGAAAGAATGGTGAATTCCATCAGTCAGGCAGTGATAAAATGGTGATAAATAAAGACAAAAAATGTAGGCAATTAAGGATGAAGGCAGACTATTAGAGGGATGGGAAAGTGACCAACATACAAGTAAGTCAGAAAATGGCAGTTAGATCAGAGGATGAAGTCAATGAACTGTTAACAAACTACTTCCTTGGGTACAGGGTTTGAGTCCTTCAGCATTCATTTGCCTACTGTGTGAGATTGTCACTTAAGCAGACAGTGTATTGAGACAATTGGGAAAGGCTCCTTAATTGTGTCCTGGACTACATGCATAGTAACTACCTATGAACCTGTGAAATGGTGAAATGATAAGGTTAGGTTATGGACAGAGAGAAGGAAGAGACAACACAGACTGAATTACTGTGTCTCATTAGATCTGAATAGATACAGGGACTGGCAGATAGGGCTGATGCAGTCCTTACAGGGGGCAGTCTATTCTGTGAATGAAAAGGTAAACATAATAAATCATAGATTGCAGCAGCACCTTCAGATTTACTACAGGATTCTCATGATTGCAGCAGCATGCTCAGAGTTACTATGGGATCACCATGATTGTAACAGTACACTGAGAGTTACTATGGGATCACCATGATTGCAACAGCACATTGAGAGTTACTATGGGATCCCCATGATTACAACAGCATGCTCAGAGTTACTATGGGATCCCCATGATTGCAACAGCACATTGAGAGTTACTATGGGATCCCCATGATTGCAACAGCACACTGAGAGTTACTATGGGATCCCCATGATTGCCACAGCACATTGAGAGTTACTATGGGATCCCATGATTGCAACAGCACAATGAGAGTTACTATGGGATCCCCATGATTGCAACAGCACATTGAGAGTTACTATTGGATCCCCATGATTGCAACAGCATGCTCAGAGGTACTATGGGATACCCATGATTGCAACAGCATGCTCAGAGGTACTATGGGATACCCATGATTGCAACAGCACATTGAGAGTTACTATGGGATCCCCATGATTGCAACAGCATGCTCAGAGGTACTATGGGATCCCCATGATTGCAATATCATGCTCAGAGGTACTATGGAATCCCCATTTACCAAAGTCTGACAGCAGATAATTCTGGAGTTCAGTGACAATATGAGGGGGTTCTTGTAAAGAGGCATAGCTTGAAATAACGGGAATACTGAGGAAGGGGCATGTGGAAAGACCAAAGGCTTATATAAGCAAGAAAACCTGCACCTTATTGATGCATCAAATGTGTTAAACAGGCATTGAAGGCTTTTATTAGTAAGAGGGTAATTTTAAAGTAAACAGGTAGGTGCCTAATAGGACACTCAAAAGAGAAGATATGGAACAAGTTAGGAAGTTCACAGAGTCAAGGGCTGGAAATGGAGTTATAAGAAATGATTTTGTGCAATTCCACATATCTTGAGAAGAAGATAACTTAGTTTTATGTCATGTCACAGATGAAACAGATACTGCAGATGTAAATGAAATATGGTGAGCAAAGAAATGGCACCAAGAGATCCACCAGCAGCCTAAAATGTGTACCAAATAAAGTAAGAAGAAGTAAAAAACCGGCATGCAATGTGTGTGTGAGGGAAGGTATGGGGTGCTACAAAAAGAACTAAGGGAAGAAGATGAGCAGCTGACCTACATGTATGCACTGGTCTTCAAGCACACAGGGGGAGATGGCAAAGCCTTGCTAGTTAGTAATTTAAAGCCAACTGACTCAGAAAAATGGAATGTCATCAATTTATTGAGTCAGCAAAACTTGCAATATTGCACCGTTTTAACTTCTTGGCAGTTACTGGGAAGGTTTCTAGTCATAATAAGCAAGGAGTCAAGCAGTAATGGTAAAATGCTAGAAGATTACCTTAAGGTGAAGATAATGATCTCAAAAAAAATAAATAAATAAAAACAAGAAAAAATATATTCTTTACTAATAATCACTGATGTCAGTGAGTGGGTTATGAATGTCTATAGCTGTTGGGCTGTGTGTGATGGTATTTGTGCAACAATACGATATATGTTACCAGGCACACTACAGAGATATAAGTTTGCAGGAGGGTAGGCTTGGTTAAAGAAGTGACAAGCCCCATCACAAGGCTGAAAAGAGCATGAACACAAAATGAGGTCTTGGAAACCCATAAAAGGGGAGTCATTTCAGCAGGGATAAGCTGCACTATGTAAAGTTGGCAGGGAGAGAAGGGAGGGAAATTGGTCTGATTCAGAAATGTGGTTAGACATGTCATTATGGAAAGAGAAAGGACATAAAAACCATCTCTGACCTAAAATGAAGGAAGCAGACCATACCACTTAACTGTCCACATTTTCACAGAATGTCCAGAATTTTTCCTCATATTTTTAGTTTGTTCCTCATAAAATCTGTGATTTTTTGGATTTTTGTGGTGTATCAGAGAGGACGGAATTCACTAAAACATGACAGGAATTGCAGACTTCATATCTTTTATTCTAGCAACTTTGTGTGCCTATTTTGGGGGCTTTGCCCCCCTCCATTATTTTTGGCTCTGTCCAGATTGTACATGCTAAGAGGCTGAGAGCTATGAAGCAGACACACATAGTAGCCAAAATGTAAGAAGCAATACCATTAGAAGTAATAAGCAGACCATACAAAGATTCAAAGAAAGTGTGGGGGGGGGGGGTGATAGAATCAAGGGTTGATTTCAAATATACAATTAAAAGAAAAAAAGAGTGAAAATGCTAACCAAGAACAAAAATACTTCCTGCATGAGGCCTGATAATATACCTGGTTGCTTAATTAGCAATGTTAAGCATGCCCTTGTAGACACACTCCTTAAACTGTTTAACTTAAGTTTAGTTTCATCCCGGATGAGTGGCACACAACAGTGGTGAAGCATTTAGGCCTTGCAACCAGCAGTGTATTCACAGAACTATCAGCCTTTGCTCATCTGCAAAGCCATTGAATAGATTGTTGTTAGACATCATCCCCCCACAGTTTGTTTTTTGAGCAGTAGATCCTGTCTATGTAATCTGGTAAATTTCTCTGAAAGGGTTACAGAGGCTATAGATGTAGCCATGCAGTGCATATGGTGTATCTTGACCTGCTTAAGGCCTTTGAAACACTTCCCCATGTCGGCACTATACAAACACTAAATGCTTCAAAACTTGACCCATATGCAGTGAGATGGTTAGTAAACTGTCTGAAAGACAGAGCCCACACGGTGTGAGCTGTAGATACCTCGTCAGAAGGTATGAAATTGACCAGTAGTGTCCCTAAAGGCTCAGTGCTTCTCCTTTTTGGAATTTACTTCTTAGATCTCCAAGCAGTGAGCCAAGGCCAACCCATAAACCATACCATACTTAGGGACTATTCAGAAGCCAATCTCCTATTGCTTTTTGATTACGTAAAGAAATTTAAAAGTACCACTCCATCAAACATCTTGCCAAAGCTACTACATTTAGCTAAGAATGTTACTGTTATCTAAACATTTGCAGAGAGACATCTGTCCCTGTGTGCCACAATTATAATGGGAAATAAAGGAATAAACTATTTTGGCAGAATTCTTACATAACTGAGTTATATAACAAGGGGAAAAAGTCTACTTGCAATGTAGAAAAATATTCCTCCCCTTGATCTAAAACAAGGTCAGCAAACATCTCAGGTGCTCCATTAAAACATATAAGGCTAACTTTGATCTCAAAGTTACCACCTCTATTAAAGATATCCAAAAATAGTTCTTTAACTGTATCAGACATCTCTGATGTAACATTCGGTACTGCTTGGAGCTACTATCTAATGGTGCTATCTAATCTGACCCTGAGACCACTGGCAACCTTCTAGCTGACACATTTATTTCCATGTTTACCCTGCATAATCACCACTTATTCCCCCATTGCCTACAAACTACATTTCTCACCCCAAAATCTCTCTGAATCAGGTTCAATCACTACTAATACTGCCTCATTGAGTGCAGACAGTGTACCTGGCTGCCTCACAGTAAGTGTCAAAGAGAGCTTCACTCTGCCCTTTCAGATGCTATACACCCTTAGCCTCTCCACTGCTAATGTATTGCATATTTGTAGAAATGCCACAGTGGTGCCATTATATAAGGGTGGCCTTACAGAAGGTCCAGGTAATTACAGACATAAAAGTATTTCCAGTATCACCTGTAAAGTCATACAGAGTACCATTGATGAAGTTATTATTAAAGACACTGGGAATTTTCAGTCCCTTTATCCAAATCTTCTTAAAGGCATATCTAGTCTATTCAACATAAATGATTTTTTCAAAGGAGGTTACTGAAGCCAGAGACATAGGCCACTCTTTTCACATTACATTTTTGGACCTGGTTGAAACATTCACTACATTCTCCCATGCATATTACCCTCAGGCTTACACAGCTCAGCATTAGCCCATATGTAATCCATTGGACAGCTAACTACCTCACTGATAGGACTTGCACAGTAGAAACTGGAGGGACCTCTTGCAAAAAAAGAACATTACTAATGGTGCCAGTCTAGGGTGCCTTGCCCCCCCCCCAGGATCTATTTTTCTGGCAACAAGATGAAAATCAAAGGATCATGGCTAACGTAGTCTGCTGGAAACTGCAAACTAGCAGTTACTGTACACACAAGGATACTTGGATACTCCAACAAAGATTTAATCTTGCCAATACCTGGTGTGCTGGCCACTGCTAATAACTTAATGCTAAAACAAGTGGCATGGTTTTATTTGGGAAGCATGATTTCCCTTGTTTGTGTCACATTACTGGCTCCCCTGCTTATAATTGCCACCTGGGTCACTTCATTGACAAAGAGCTGTCCTTTGACACAATGTTTCAATCATAGTCAGATTATTCTACATGGCGGAGTTAATTCCAAAGGCATTTCCTGTAGGAATATTCCTCTCTATACATCCCATATCAGGCCTACCATTAAATACAATGTTTCATCAGCATGTTTCTCTCTAAACATCCTGCTTAACTACAAACGTCTCAAAGATTCCTTTCTAAGAAAATTACTGGACACTGCACTCCAATGTACCCTGGTAGATTAAAGAGCCCTCTTAGTATTTACATGCTCCTCCTTAATGATCTGTACTATGAAGGACCTTGGCTTGCATGATCTCTTTCACCTTTACAAAACCAGCACACACACACACACACACACACACACACACACACACACACACACACACACACACACACACACACACACACACACACAGGAATTTAACGTTCATAACTACATAAATATAACCTAATTCAACATCTTCCCTACTTACGGAATATATTTCTTCTACACATCAAACAGAGCAACACATTAGCCACCTTTAAAAACAACCTTGTTGACTGGATGGGAAACATAAACTCTCCACTAGAATATCTAGTAGGGCTCTCCTTCATCATATCAACTCATACTTTTAAAGCATATTGGACTTACATGGTAGCTAGGCTTCTTAATGGTCATCTAGACAGCATGCTGAGTATATACCTACAAATCTATACATTTTAGATAAAAATCCCCTAATGTTTAGCAGGGTGACATCCCATGATTCTTGACTTTAGCCTGCCAGGCCTAATATTCCCAGGTACTTTGAAACAGGGAGAAGAGTCGACATGGGGATGAGGACACAGGTTCAGCAGGAAGTGTGTATCCTACCTGCCTATCCGACTGCGATAAAGAGCAGTACCAATGTATTTTTGTTGACATTCTTTTACCTGCTACATTTAAAGAATCTCAGCTAACTCTCATGCACTGTTGGACAAGCCTATAAGGCTGCATAGAAATGCCCTAATGCTCTCTCTCCTGGCAGTTGGCCACTTTGTTAAGTTAAATAACTGCCTTTTACACCTGTTTCTAATTATATTAGTGAAATTACTTCACTGGAAGTACATCCATCATGCATACACATGGCACAGACATTGTTCCTCTGGCTGAAGGAGAATCTATTAACAGGTTTTATAGGTTCATAGGTTCATAGGTGTGTACTAGTCTAATGGCCCTAGAGCCTTTATAAGCCTAGCCCATAGGATTACCCTGGCATCGTGCCACCCAACCTTAGTTCCTAGTGCCTCTGTCGAGTAGAGCCACTGGAGTGATCCCCGGCGTGAATTTCTATTTCCCATCCACTCATCAAGATTTATCTTGAAGAGAGCCAGTGAGGTGCTCTGCTTGACATGTATGGGAAGTCTATTCCATAGCATGGGCATTCTCTGGGTTATGAACCTGTCCATCCAGCATGTTCTGTTTATTGTGGTAATGAGGTTGAGGTCTCTGGAGCATGTGGTGTGGAGTGATTGGGATTTCTTTAGATGTACCATTTCTAACAAAGCTGGGTCAGACATGGCTTTGTAAGTCAAGCAGAGATCGCCTTTAAGGAGATGATATGAGACAGAGAATAGTTGGGAATTTTTTTATTCTGTCCATATAGGACAAGTGTTTAAGGCCTAGGATCCTCTTTGTGAGGTACTTTTGCGGCCTCTCCAGTTGTTGCAGGTGTCTAGTGAGGTACATGCCAAATGGGGCATTGTACTCGATGACTGGCCTATTGAGGGAAGAGTAGAAGGAGACAATGACCTCTTTCTTCCTGGATGCAAAATCCTTTGTAATGAGATGTGCCTTTCTGAGGACTTTCTGACCACAGTGGTATCGTGATTGTCAAAAGAGAGGTTGCTGTCAACCTGTACTCTTATAACGCCTTCTGTGTTCAGTGGACTACCATCAATGTGGCAATTCAAGGGAACTGGGTTTTTCCCAAAGGGGATGAAGACACATTTTTTGGCACTGAGCTTAAGGCCATGGTTCTGACACCAGTCATTGGTCTCATTGAGGCCTTTCTGCAGGATGTCAACATCACTTGGGGAGTTAATAATAGTTCCCAACTTGCAATCATCTGCAAACTTTTTCAACCAGAGTCCCATCATGTTGGCCTGGACTTCAGAGAAGTAGATACCAGGAGTGGACCCAGGACAGAACCCTGTGGGACTCCACTCATGACTGGTTGGCAGTCTGACGTGGAGTCAGCTACTTTCACACTGTGGGTTCTATCTGTGAGCCAGTTTGCAACCCACCTAGTAATAGAGGGGTTGATGCCTAGCTTAGTAAGTTTTTCTATGATTCCTGAGTGGGGAATGGTATCAAAGGCCTTGGCCAGATCAAGGTAGGCTGTATGAATCACCTTACTTTCATCTACAGCTCTGGTGTCTGACTCAAAGAAGTCGACCAATTTGAGCAGGCATGATCTACCCTTCACAAAACCAAACTTCGTTGGATCCAGAGTTTAGAGATTCCCTATATCCTTGTTTATTAGGTCCATGATGATGCATTCCATAGCTTTGCATATCAGACTTGTCAGGCTAATGAGGCGATAGTTCCTGGGGTCTGTAGTTGCTCCTCCTTTGTGGAGAGGAATGTCTAGCAATGCGCCATTTGGTAGGGACAAAGCCTGAGGTGAGGCTGTGATTGAACAGAGCACACAGGTGAGGTGCCAGATCACTCTGTAGTTCATGTAGAACACAGCCAGGGATACTGTCAGGTTCTATAGAGGCTGTATTCTTGGCCTTGTACAGTGCTGTTTTAACCTGTGCAGCAGTAATACTGGGTGCCTGGCAATCTACTGGTATTGTGATTGGTCTTTTGGAGGGGGGGGGGTGAAGTTAGCACTGAATCTGTCCGCTAGTATATTTGCAATATCTGTTGGCTCGGTATAGGAGGTACCATTTTGCAGTAGCTCAGAGCAAATTTGGGTATTGCCGTAGAGATTCTTTACATAACTATAGAAGGCCTTGTGGTTGCTTTTACTATCTGTTGCAATTCTGTTTTCACAGTTAACTTTAGACGATTTGATGAGGGATCTTAACCTTTTGTTGAGGCTGATAAGGGAGTTTTTCCAGTCTTGGGACTTCACCTTATTCAGTATCAGTTTCCTCCTTCTGTTGTAGAGTTTGTTTATGGCAGGGGACCTCCAGATTGGCTTCCTTTTTTTTGAGGAGAGCGTCTTAGCTCTATTGGGTATGGCGAGATCCATGTATTTGTGTACGTGTTTGTACAGTGCATTGATGTATGATTTGGCAGTCATGCAACTATTCTCCATTTGCATGGGTGCCATGAAGTTAGCCACCTCTGTTTTTAGGAGCCCAAAGTTAGCTTTGGAGAAGGTTTTCATGGCGGTTACCTTTGTTGGGGGGGGGATGTGGATTTCCAAAGTGATTAGCTCGTGATCGGATCTAACCAGGGAGGAGTTGACTATTGATGTAGAGCAACGGTCGCCCATGTTAGTAATGATCAGGTCAAGGATGTTGCTACCTCTAGTGGGGGTAAGAATGAGCTGGTCCAGGGCATTGGAATTAATGAATTCCAGAAAGTGTGGGCAAGTGTATTGGTACATGAATAGTTTTTCCAGTTAATGGAGGGGTAGTTGAAGTCGCCCAGTATGAGAGTGTTAGATTGGACCCTAATATTCTCCAGGGTGCTTAGGAATGTGGAGTGTGAATCTTGGGACATGGTTGGGGACCTATAGCAGGCTATAACCTGAATCGCTGTCTTACCCAATGTTAGTTGCACCTGAAGTATCTCAGATGCATCCTTTATGAATATGGAACCACCACCACCTTTGGAGCTTTGGTCCAAGTTCTGGGGCCGAAAGGTGTGGAATGAGTTGTAGCCTGGTAGTGCAGGGGTGCTTTATGCTGCCTTGAGTCAGGTATCTGTTACAGCACAAATGTCAATGTTCTCCATTTTAAGGAGTGCTTCGAGCAAGTGTGTTTTGAGATTTAGACTTCTAGCGTTGAGCAGCATGACCCGCAAATTGCATTTGTTTGTAGCTGTTACGGTGGTAATTTGGTCTTTGGAACACCGCCTACAAAAGGCTCTATAGGGGTGGCAAGAGCCTTGGCCAGTATCTGGAAGCCCATGGGTGACAGATGCAGGCCATCTCTGTCAAAGCATTGAGGTCTGTCAATCATGTCATCCCAGGCAGACAGATACTGGATCCCCTTAGAATGACACCAGAAACTTAGCCAATTGTTGAAATCAATAATTTTCTGCTTGTACTGAGGTATCATTCTGGGTGATGGTAGGATGCTGGTCAGGGCTAGGGTCATACCCTCCTGGGCTACATAATCTGAGAGCTCCTCCATTTATCTTTTCATGTAGTCCAGGGAGGTAAGTCTCAAGTCATTCACACCCACATGTACAATGACAGAGTCATATTTGTACCTGTTGTTGAGGGTTTTCCGGTCTTAGCTGGAGAGTGCGGATATGTAAGTGCATCTCTCACAAGTCTAAATGTTGGGGGGTAAGACGAGAGGGTTGTCAGTGTACATGAAGCAGGTGCTACATTGCCTCAGGATGCCCAAGTTCACCAGGTTAATAGGAGAAAGCACAGGGAACTGACCTTTAGACATGCCTGGAGGGGTGGGCATTAATAAGTACTGGAGCTCTTTCCTTGTAGAACTTTTAGTGCTGGTAGCACTTTTGTGTACTACAATAATTGCTACAAGAAATCTGGTAAAGTGCTAAACTAACAAACTAGTAAATGTGCAGTAGAGGAGAGAACTAGCAGATCTAAGGGAAAATTGAAGAGCAGACTTTGGCACTGCTCGGATCTTACAAACAGTCCTAGATACACAAATCTGTATCTGGACTAGATTATATTTTTGTAATGCTTTCCTGAACCTGAGTCTGATATTGTCATTAGATAGAAACACAGGACATCTATCAAACCACAGAATAAGAGCTCTTCTTTGAAGGGATATTCTTTTACAATGTTATTAACATGCTATAGACATCTAAGAGTTAATCAGCTGCAACAGTGAAAAGAAAAGAGAGAGAGAGAGAGAGAGGACAAGAGAGAAAGAACACTACTGTCAAACTAGAACAGTTCACATATAAAACAATTAAAAAGGGTGATCATTACTTTGAGAATCCTTGAAAGTTTGCAGTAAGTGGAAGTTGGGGGCGGTCACAATACATGTACATCTGCAGACTGAAAACAGCAGTAGAAATAGATTTTAATACATAATGATTAGGAAAGAGGATGCTTGACAAAGTGGTAATTTTTGTGACAGTTTACCTCTGACGTGCCCTTTAAGAGCAGCACTTGCTTTCAGTTGCGTTAGCCCCCACATCAGCAGGCTGCGGATTCAGCTCATGACATGTAAATGAGCATTGTTATTATTAGTGTTCTGTGTTAGCCGCAGAGATAAAAGTAAATGGAAGAGGTTACTCTTCCTCTGACAGGCCTTCTCCCACAGGAAGTGAAAAAAGTGATGTGTGCGTTATATAATAGTACACTTCATTTTCTGGTAACACACTAAGCATTTTTCCAAAATTCATTTCTCAGATAACCACTTCATTTATTTTGTATTTATGGTGGCCAGACCTGCTAGACTGATAATATTAATGTTTGATGTAAACATTCTGTGATTACACTACTGTTTTAATTTTGATATGCCACTTGACATTGAATAGTAACTGGTAAAAGTAATATAGTATAATTCTTCAGTCTGGAACCTTTTCTGGTAATTTAAAATAATTCTGCCTTAGAATAACTTTATAGCGCATTCGATATTATATTACCTGAAGGTAATGTAACCTAGTTCTAATGTCACATACATGTCCCCCTCCCTATTAAGTTAAATTACAAGGTCAAAATCCTTTTTTTTCTAATATCACCTTAACTACTTATGATACTAAAGTAAATAGGACTGCAATGATGAAAATGTATTTATTTAGTTTATTTATGGTCTTTTGTTTACCAGGATAGTCTGACTGGGTATTCAAGCCCATTTTCAGTGGAGGTGAAGGGAGAAAAGCTCCATTACAGTTACAAAAAATTACAAAGAATTTACAGAGAAAAAAAAAGAATTGGTTTCTTAACAGTAGAAATGGGGTTTTATAATCATCGAATGGATAATACAATCAAGGCAGAGGTTATTACAATTTGATTTCTGTAGGAGTGTTATACAATAATAAATGGGTTGCATTTACATATACAGCAATGGGTCTACGTTGTTTGACCGAAATTTCAAAATTTCGAAACACATGGCTGAGACCATATGAAAAAAGTTTTAAAATTTTAAAACTACAACAAAACCACAAAACCTAAACAAAATAGTTCACCTCTATGTGTCTGCAGGGGGGCAAGAGCCCCTGCACCCCCACACCCCCTGTAACTTAAATATACCAACTCTGGGATTGAACTACAGTTAGGAAAACGGTAAATCTCCCATTCTGTGCTATATGCCAATCTCCATTCAAAGTATTCTAAGTTTCAAAACTTCGATCATATGGTCTCAGCCATATGGGTTTCTAAATTTTGAAACTTCTATCAAACAAGGTAGACCCACAGCAATACACAAATTTTGTTTACAAATAAGCGATGAAAAGAAGTATACAGTTAGAAATATAGATAGGATTTATTTACATTTGCATTATAAAGTAAGAGAGCTGGAAAGTTAGGGGTCAGTGATGGTCTAAAAATCTGAGAGAGAGAGAGGAGTGCGCCAGTCAGTATGTAAACAAGAAAAGAGCCAGGGGGAGTCTAGGTGCTGTTTTAGGTTGTACTTAAAGCTAGATGCACAGCTGTCCTGTTTTAGTGGGCTAGGCAGGGAGTTCCACTGTTTGGTGACATAGGATGATTATAGTGAGTCTCCAACTGTATTAGAATCAGACTCAGAATCAGAATCACATTTAATGGCCAAATATGCATGCATTTTTGACTCCAGTTTCAGTGACTCTCCAAGTATGAATTACACAAAAAACATACATAAAACTATTAAGAACAAGACAAATGACATACATACAACTATTAAGAACAAGACAAAAAAGTGAATACACAAATATATATATATATATATATATATATATATATATATATATATATACATACAAGGTGCAAAGTTCAATTCAGTGCAAGAAATACTGAACTAAACTGTGAAAGAAACAGGTATTAACAATATGTAAACAATACGGCAGTATCCTCGGAGGCTTGGGAAAAAGAATACCTTAGCCTAATAAGCTGAGTTAACTATTTATGAACTTGATGGCCTGTGGAAAAAAAAACATTTATATCTGCTTGTTTTGGTGCGTATTAATCTATAATGCCTGACTGATGGTAATAGTTCAAAAAGATAGTGGCCTGGATGTGAAGGGTCGGTGATGATTTTCCCTGCCGTTTTCATGACTCTGGAATAGTACGGGGCCTGTAAGGGGAGCAAACTAGCACCAAATATATTTTTGGCAAACCTGACCATTTGATGTAACCTATTTTTGTTATGATTAGATAGAATCCAAACCACACTGTTATGGATGAGCTGAGAACAGACTCAATGGCTGCTGTATTGAACTGAATCAACAGTTCCTGTGAGAAGTTGAACTTCCTCAGCTGTCTCAGAAAGTACACTCACTGTTGTGCCTTTTTTATGATGGACCCTACATTGTCCTCCCACTTCAAGTCCCGGGAGATTATAGATCCCCAAAACTTGAAGGATTCCACAACTGACACAGCAGTATTAAATATAAAGAGGGGGGATGATATTGTAGTACCACTCCTAAAGTCCACTATCATCTGCACAGTTTTAAGAGTGTTCAGTTCCAGATTATTCTGACTAAACCAAAGGGCCAGCTGCTCAACCTCCAGTCTGTATGCAGACTCATCACCATTCCTGATGAGCCCAATGATAGTTGTATCGTCTGCATATTTAATAAGTTTGACAGAGGGGTCCTTAGAGATGCAGTCATTAGTGTAGAGGGAGAATAGCAGTGGGGAGAGCACACATCCCTGGGGGTCACCTGTATTGATCGTGCGATAACTAGATGTAAATTTCCTCAGTTTCACTTGCTGTTTTCTATTGGTTAAAAAACTGGTGATCCACTGACAGGTGGAAACAGGAATGGAAAGCTGGGAGAGTTTCAAGTGAAGAAGTTCTGTAATTATTGTATTAAATGCAGAGCTGAGCTTATAGGATTTGGAAGTTATTAGCAGGCTTTGATTACCTGACCGAAGGCAATGTGGTAGGGAGTAGTCCTTGAGAATGTTTTGTAGAGAAGGACATGTGTGTGGTTTGTGTATTATTTTGTGAGCAATTTGAAGTTGAGTGAATGTAAGGCGATTAGGTAGTTCTAACCAGATGAGCTTCTTTAGTGTTAATCAGTGGTGCATGCGGTAGGATGTATTAGTGTTAAGCAGTGTCGTGTACGGTAGGATGCATTAGTGTTAAGCAGTGGTGTGTACAGTAGGATGCATTAGTGTTAAGTAGTGGTGCATGCAGTAGGATGTATTAGTTTTAAGCAGTGGTGTGTATGGTAGGATGCATTAGTGTCAAGCAGTGGTGCATGCGGTAGGATGTATTAGTTGCAATCTTAGCTATTTTGTTAAAGGATGACTCTAATTTATTTAATTGGGTGGTGTCAATATTGGTTAATATGAGAGATGGACAGAAGGAAGGGGAAAGGGTAGGATGATACTAAGGATTTTCTTGATGAGTCTGTGAGGTAGGGCTTGTTTCGATAGAGGAAGGCCATTTTTTTATTAGTTTTCTTGATGACCTGGGTGATATGCAGGTCAAATTTTAGGTTATTGTCTATTATGACTCCTAGTAGTTTGGTATTTGTTACAGTTTCTATGATGGTGGTGTTTGCTGACATAATGTTAAAGGGTACAGAGGTTGTTGAAAAAGATCAGGATGTAAAAAACATATTTTTTTTGCCTTTAGGATTAGCTGATGATCTTTCAGCCACAATTCTATGGAAGTGAGGGAGTCTTGAGAGATTTGTTGAAGGAGTGGAAAGACTGAGGCTGAGCAGATGATGTTAGGATTGTTGGCATATTGCACTAAAGTGGCAGGTTTGCTGGCTTTGTGCAGGTTGTTTGTGAGAATATTGAAAAGTACTGGGCCTAAAATTGGCCCTTGTGGTATACCAATGGAAACAGGGAGGAAGGGGGTTAGGTCTTGATTCCATTTTACGGTCTGTTGTCTGTTGGAACAATAGCTACAGAACCAAGTAAGAGCTGAATCAGACCGTGATAGGGAAGATAGCTAATTGATTAGGAGTTGGTGGGATACTGTGTCAAATGCTTTTGACAGATCCAGGAACAGGGAGGATATTAGGTTACCAATTGGTACTTATTGTTTTTGAGAAACTAAGAAGAGCTGTTTTTCTGCTGTAGTGTGGTCAAAAGCCATGTTGTGCAGGGAAGAGTAGTTTGTTGCTTATGACATAGGTTAGGGATAGAGGGGGAGAGAATTGCAATGGGCCAGTAGTTGGAGAGGTCTGTGGCTGATCCACCTCTGTGAAGTGGTATAATATGTGATTTTTTTTCCAGCAGTGGGTACACAGTTTTTTGAGATAGACCTATTAATGAGTAATGAGATGAGGTATGCCAAGACAACTGCAGCTAATTTAAGGTACTTGGGTGGGATTTTATTAGAAGTTGGTGCAGTGTTTTTCAGTTTTTAAAGGTAATTTTTGATAGCTGAGGTAGGTATTTCATGGAAAGAAAAGAGAAAGTATTCTGAGTATTGTTGTTGGCGATAGAGAAATGGAGGGTGAATTTGATTCTAGTACAGAGAGGACAAATTAAATGAAGTGTGTGTTGAATTGGGTAGCTACAGGGTTTCTGTTGTTGTTTCTGGTAGGTGATGGGGTGGTGATTTGACCAGGGTTTAGTAGGGTTTTTATGGGTGTCCAGAATTGCTTGGGATTGTGGTGATGTTTGCCTTGAAGTGAGTGAAACAATATAATTTTGTCTAGTTTGACTTATTGTTTACATTAATTTCTAAGATGTCTTAAAATTTGCCACATTTATTGTGTTTGATCTTTATAGCCTGTCTTCCATGCTTTGACTGTATTTAGTATGAGTTGTTTGGTTTCATTATTGGGTCATGGAGCAGGATTCGTTTGGATTCTTTTTGTTCTTATGGGTGCTAACTCATTTAGTATGTTAAGGAATGTTTTACTGAAATGATTTAGCAAGGAGCAGATATTCAAGCAGTCTGCTAGCACAAAATCAAGATAACAGCATGTAGTGCTGTCTGTCCAGTGACCAAATGTGGCTGTCAGTGGGACAGTCAAGAAAGGACTGGGGAATACAGTGACAATGAAGGAAGAACAGACAGATGAAGGAAAGTGCTGGTCTGAGCAAACTAGAAAGATCTCTGCTTCCTCTAAGTAAAAAGAGCAGTCAGGTGGAGAATTTTGACATTTAAATGATGGTTCTGCTTTGCTGGAATAAGGCAAGAGCTCTAGCTAATGTCCTGACTTGTTGAAAAACAGCAGCACAGACGACAAGCTTGCTGACATGAAAAGGACAAGAGTAGGTAGTGGGATGATTGAAGGCCCCATAAGAAAGCAGGCAAAACTCCTTTCCATCATAAACTGATCATTACCCAACAGTCCTACAAAAACTCTTGCACATAAGTATTTGCTCTACAATGCCAAATTCACCCGCAGTGTCAGCAAAGTTGATTGCACACCTAAATGGAAAATGAGCCATATTGAGTTGAGTGAACCAGCATAAGGCACAATAGTTGTAGTATAGTACTGCGTGTGTTACAGAAGAAGGAACCTGATCAATACAGGCACAGCATGATGTTGGAGTTATGCAACAGACTAACTTTGGAGAGGTTGGCTTTAACATAATATTTCCTAAACTCTTTTAATGAATGAGTGCAAAACATGGTGTTATATTCTACAATCAGTCTAAACTTTGATACAGTAAAATTAGAACTGACTCATTTCTAGATGTAATGAAATTTAGAATACTTATAATGCAAGAAAGCACCTCTGGATAATGCTAACTTGCATTGTACTTAAATATAATGTTATTGTTGACAAACGTTCCAAAGTCCCCATCCTGTAATATTTAATAGCATTCCTAGTACAATGACATAGCGTGTTCCCTCCGGAAATATTTTCTGATTCCCATACTGGCATCCTGCTGCCATTTTCAAGGATATCAAATGCCCTCTGGATCTCCCAGAGCAAGCAGAGCTCCACAAGAGAATTAGAAAAGAACAGGATGCCGTGCAAAGTCTGGGTATAAAGCATAACATTCGACAAAAAGTGTTATAGTTGTTTATCTAAGCTTTTTGTGCTAGATGTTCCAAGTACTGTGACAGTGTTGCCCTGGATGTACTGAACTTTGGCAAAGTACTATGACATAGGCTTATAGTTTTAGTACTAATAAAAAGTATATGCTCATTTTAGAGGACTGTTTCAAATCTAACATATAGAATCTTCCTTAATGGAGTCTAGATTGGATAATTCTAACCACCATTCTCCAGAACTGTTTACACACAGTAATGGATGTGCACCTGCAGAACATGCCATGACATCAGATCTCTTATAAAAAAATATCTGTATTTGCATGGTATTTCCTTTTTTTTTTTTTTTTTTTACAAAAAGTCTTCATTTGAGAAGAATGGTAGGAGAAGACTCCTCATGGGGATAGCAAAAGGGTCCCTACCAATGCCCTGTAGGTGGGGCATAGTTTCACCTTAGTTTCTGCTCAAAGAATTAGCTGGCATTATTATCTTTCTACAGACACGTCCATGTGATCTGAGTATACTCAGGTTTTCCAGGGTATGAAAACATCCCTGGTTTATGTCCACTTCAGTTCTCCATCTCTATGGAAAATGTGAGGCTTGGGAGATGGGTATCCCAGCTCTTACACTTTACACTTATTCATTCTGGGATGTTCTCACTATCTTTCTACCAAATGATTGGTTTGATGTTTTGTTTGTCATAATGATCTTTAGGGCCAGCTACTAGATCAGTTTGGTCAAGGGAAGGTATACTCATATCCAAGGCTCTTCTTACAGCCTACACTTAAGCCTATCAGGATTGGTCACCTCAGGCTAAGGAGAAGTTGCAGGATGAGTCTACACCAGGGTCTAAAGTTGGATGCTTGACCTGAGTTCACAGGTGTGGAATTTCATCATTAGTGCTTTTGATCTCATACCAGCATTCAGCCTCATGAAGGCCTGTCCTCTTCTCACACCCACAAGAGAGTTCCATCTGGCTTGATACCCTGACAGCACCAACAGTCATGTGCTCATAGTCCCATAAGCAAAAGTGTGATATGAATCCCTTAGTTAGATGCTTAAAGATTTTACCCCAGTTGGTTTCCTTTGAGAGTCAGTTCAGGGACCTTCATTTCTGCAATAGACAAAGCTTTAGAGTCCAGGAAGTCTTCTGCCTCCTTGTTAAATAGTGTTTCCTTTAAGGAAGCTTTGTGGAACTTGGGCTCTTGCCTATTACACCTGAGCTCAAAATAAGCCTAAGGACTGTACTCTCTGAGTATCTTGCTCATCCCTCTCGTGGAACTAGACTTTTATTTTTCTTGCAAACCTGAAGCCAGTGTTACTCAGCTGTTTATGTCCCCATAAGGGCTGATGCCCAGTTTCATATCCCAGTAGGCTGGAATGTGCCCTTGTCTGTCCACCCTAAGGCTAACTAATCAAGGGTCACTGGGGTTGGGCACTCATCATTCCTCAAAGCATAACTAGGTCCTGTGCAGCAAGTAGACAGGGTAGACTAAGAGGGGGACAAGGTTGAAAGGAAGGTTTGTTTGTGTTTGTGTCTTTCGGCTTTTCCCAGTTAGGGGTCACCACAGAGGAACTCCGGTCTGCTAATGATTGGCAGTAGATTTTTATGTACTGGCTTGCCGGGCCTAATGCACAACCTTCAACGAAGGAATGCCCATTCCCATATGTCGCTACACAGAAGACGCTCTAACTGAGAATCGAACGGGCAACGTCTAACTGTGAGGCGACAATGCTACCGCAGCACCACCACCGCAGTGTGTTGAAAGGAAGGTATATTCCCCTAATAAGTGGGGAGGGGGATTCAGGCCTTCAGCTGTGCATCTCACGTGTGCAGATTTTGTGTCCTTTTCGTAGGAAGAGGTCTGGCTGCTCTGGAAACCCTCCTGAGCTGTAGAATAAGAAGAATGTTGCCTTCACCCAGGAAATGCCAGAATGCCACATCTCCACCTCTTCATGTGTTCACTATTTACAGCTGATGCATTCAGTAGGGCAGTAGATTTGGAATTCTGCCTGTGTTAACTGTCCTACATGCATTTGTCCCTCTTATGGAATGACCTGGAGAATGTGTGGTTGCAGTCTTCATTTGAGAGGATGCACCTCTTTACCCAAAGGCCTCACTCCTCTCCTGATGCATTCTTGGTTGCTAGGTCACTACCTAGCAAGCTCTACAGTCTGTAGTCCTACTGTATTATGTTTCTAAAATCTAACAGAAAGACAGGCATAACAGGCAGCTTTGGCATGAACAGAACCAAGTGTCCTGCTTTACTCTTTGGTCATAGGTCAGTGGGTCTTTCATAGTTCCCTCACATAGCCAATTTCCTGAGTTGGGAAAGAGGCACCTTTCCAGGAGAGTTGCCTCCTGGAGTTGATTAGTAGGCAGAGCTCTGCCAGTGTACCCCATGTACTCAGCATGTTGTGCCTTCTGGGGAGCAGACCCAACATCTAGCTTTCACTAGGTGCAGGAAGAGGATGATCTGTTACTAGAGGGTGGTACTTTTGCCCTTCATCTCATAGTCTTGGGAATGGAATTCCTTGATGATCCTATTGGCACTTTAGGTCCCTCCCTTCCTTACCCAGGGAAGTTGTTGGGGGGGCTCTGGGCACACTTGGAGGACTTGTCTCTTTACAGTCTTTGGGTTGGCTGCCTTAACATCTAGAAATAAAATTCAAGCTATAAACATACCTCTCAACTGTTCAGATTTTCACAGAATGTCCCGATTTTTACCTCATATTTTTGGTATGTTCCTTTTGAAATTTGTTTTTTTGGGCAAATTACTGAGGACCAAAGTCACTAAATAATGGTATACATTTGAGTTTCCGACACAGGTGAAGGGAAACACACATCACGTCTATCATTGAAAAAATCAGTATATTGAAATTCAGCATTGTAAGCTTTCAGTATAGTGAGACTCAGTATTTTGAAAATTAGGTATTGTGGTCTCAGTCAAATGAAATTCAGTATTTTGAGTTTTCAGTCATATGACGTAGACCCATGCTAACAGGCATACAATTGTGGCAAGACTGTTGCACTGGGATTGTCAAACACTACTACATTTAAGAAGTTGAGAAGCACTGTAAATATAAACCAGAAAGCATTATTGAAAACGAAGAAGCAGTGATTACCTGTCATCTTACAATTTCAGGAGTTAAGAAATTAGATATGGTAGCAAAAGAAAAAAGGCCGAAAGTATCATTAATCATGTAAATAATTACACCCAGAAATTATAATGCCCTAAATACTGAGAGACATAAAGACATAAACTTCATCAAGGAATCATTATAGATAGCCAGCAATTGAAAATATTACCTTCCCCACCAAGAGGTTTCCCTGATATCCTAATAGTTTCCAAATCTCTCTGTAAAACAATTTGTCAGGAATTGCTCACTCAGTAATTAATGAGAAGTGGAGCCTGGATCCTGGTGCAATTCTGACAGCAGGAAGTAATTTTGGTGCCTCTGACTACCGTGAAATAGAACAAATCAAGTTGATTTTATGCAAGCATGGCTAATTTGATACTGAGCATCTCATCTCTACCTTCACCTTCAGTCACAAAGGGCACTATGATTGTTTATAAAAGAGCACTTTGAAATACTGAAGTCTGCACTCTACTGACTACCAACACTATTATACATGTATGGATGATATACTTTGCTGATTTTTCTCAGTGCCGCAAAGTGCAAACTTTCTTTGAACTATCTTTAAGAAGTCCATTGGAGCTCTCACACAAAAACTATGCATTTTACATACCAAATTACATCATCAATACATCATACCCTCTTACTATAAAATTGAGATGCTGCTCTGATCACAGACTATTCCAAACTACAGAGGTTGCAGTCTTCATAAGTCTTATTCCTGCAAAGGAGTTGTCAGTCCTCTGTAATCATGCCTTGATACTACCTGCCTATTTCCTGCTTTGTCTGTATATTCAGTGTTCTGATACCACATCTTGGGTAAAAACACACTGTGTGCTGCTACAGGGTTCCTCAATTTACTTGTTCTAAGCTATCCCTGCACAGTAAGGCATGTGTAGTTAGAATTATTTCCTGTTTTTCTTTTTGTGCAATATCTTATTAGCCGGTGTCCAACAATGTTTGTTCTCACACCCTGAGCTTTTTACTCTCTACTTTCAAATTAATTTGAATCTCTGTGGCTCGCAGGTAAATACTATGTGAAACAGATCTTGTCATTCAATCTGTATTCCCTATTAAATTCCTGCAATCAAGGCCACTGTATCCATCTCAATTTTATTTTGTGGAATAATCAGATTGAGAGGATGACATACCAACAAACACATCCCATTTATAACATCCAGAGTGTGTGTGTGTGTGTGTGTGTGTCTGTGGGTATGTGGATGTGGATGTAGGCATGTGTGTGTGTGTGTGTGTGTGTGTGTGTGTGTGTGTGTGTGTGGTGCGCATGGATGTGTTTGGTGTTAATGCTGGGAACCTGAATAAAATAAGAGAATATTTCCTTTCAGTAAACATTTTAAAAAAGCTTCTTTTAAGCAAAGACTCAACTGCAGATAATCCAGATGAAACAAGATCATATAATATCGAAATAAAGAACTGTGCAGTCAGACTTTGAGATCCCATCAGAGTTAATTATTCAAACCCCATTACTGCTGAAATATGTATCAGGTAACATTTAGTAAGACACTTTGCACTATGAAACTGTTGATCAATCCCCCCCTTTTCAACTGGAAAATAAAAAAAAAATACCACAATGGAAATTATTTATTTATTTTTTTAATTTCAGATAAGCAATACAACAGCACATGAACTGCAGTCTGAAAAATTGAAAACCACTGTTAAAGAGTCTTTTGGGACAAAAAAGGATTACCAAGACTCATTTTCTTGAGCCCCAAGCCTAAAATCTCTCAGTAACACTGACAAAGGTTTCAACCATCATCAAGCTAATTGCATGGTAGTTCTGTAAAGGCCTTATACCATCTGCTAAATCATGCTCATTCTTAGCTTATACTAATGAGGGAACTGTGAACTTTCATGTCAAGAGCAAACCCACAGTCCAACTTGACCATTAACTCTTTCAGATGCACTATAGTTTAAGAAGGGAAGCACTTCAGGAGATCACATAAGAAATAAATTGTAGAAACACTCCAGTTCCGAGTACTTTATTATTACTGATAGAATTCAAGCTTTCAATGTCTAAGATATAAGACAGAGAGGAGGCCAGATTACATCATGAAATTTATTGTACTTCACATGGAATCAAGTTTTAAGATGGTGTGAACAGAGTCTAAAACTTCAAAAATGTCCCTTTTCTTCATGTACTATACTTTTGGTGATATTTTCCCATTTAACTGCATCCTCTCAGTCACCTGACCTTACCCATTTATCATCTTATGTACCAGGCTAGGGACACCAAACATGTCAAAGTAGCTAAACGTGGATTGGACTGTTTACATTTCAATACAGTGTAAACACTGCATTAGAAGTAGAAGCAGCAAATAAAAATGTACTAAATTTGCAAGGTAACTATTTTGCAGCATCATGTACAATACTGTCTAGGGCAGCATCAAGAACCTGAGTAAAGGTACACTGTCTAGGGCAGCATCATGTACCTGAGTAAAGGTACAATACTGTCTAGGGCAGCATCAAGTACCTGAGTAAAGGTACAATACTGTCTAGGGCAGCATCAAGTACCTGAGTAAAGGTACAATACTGTCTAGGGCAGCATCAAGTACCTGAGTAAAGGTACAATACTGTCTAGGGCAGCATCAGGAACCTGAGTAAAGGTACACTGTCTAGGGCAGCATCATGTACCTGAGTAAAGGTACAATACTGTCTAGGGCAGCATCATGTACCTGAGTAAAGGTATAAGACTGTCTAGGGCAGCATCAAGTACCTGAGTAAAGGTACAATACTGTCTAGGGCAACATCATGTACCTGAGTAAAGGTATAATACTGTCTAGGGCAGCATCATGTACCTGAGTAAAGGTACAAGACTGTCTAGGGCAGCATCATGTATGTGAGTAAAGGTACAAGACTGTCTAGGGCAGCATCATGTACCTGAGTAAAGGTACACTACTGTCTAGGGCAGCATCAAGTACCTGAGTAAAGGTACAATACTGTCTAGGGCAGCATCAAGTACCTGAGTAAAGGTACAATACTGTCAAGGGCAGCATCAAGTACCTGAGTAAAGGTACAATACTGTCGAGGGCAGCATCAAGTACCTGAGTAAAGGTACAATACTGTCAAGGGCAGCATCATGTACCTGAGTAAAGGTACACTACTGTCTAGGGCAGCATCAAGTACCTGAGTAAATGTACAATACTGTCTAGGGCAGCATCATGTACCTGAGTAAAGGTACAATACTGTCTAGGGCAGCATCAAGTACCTGAGTAAAGGTACAATACTGTCTAGGGCAGCATCAAGTACCTGAGTAAAGGTACAATACCGTCTAGGGCAGCATCATGTACCTGAGTAAAGGTACAATACTGTCTAGGGCAGCATCATGTACCTGAGTAAAGGTACACGACTGTCTAGGGCAGCATCATGTATGTGAGTAAAGGTGCAATACTGTCTAGGGCAGCATCATGTACCTGAGTAAAGGTGCACTGTCTAGGGCAGCATCATGTATGTGAGTAAAGGTACAATACTGTCTAGGGCAGCATCATGTACCTGAGTAAAGGTACAATACTGTCTAGGGCAGCATCATGTACCCGAGTAAAGGTATAATACTGTCTAGGGCAGCATCATGTACCTGAGTAAAGGTATAATACTGTCTAGGGCAGCATCATGTACCTGAGTAAAGGTACAGGACTGTCTAGGGCAGCATCATGTATGTGAGTAAAGGTACAAGACTGTCTAGGGCAGCATCATGTATGTGAGTAAAGGTACAAGACTGTCTAGGGCAGCATCATGTACCTGAGTAAAGGTGCACTGTCTAGGGCAGCATCATGTACCTGAGTAAAGGTATAATACTGTCTAGGGCAGCATCATGTACCTGAGTAAAGGTACAAGACTGTCTAGGGCAGCATCATGTACCTGAGGAAAGGTGCACTGTCAAGGGCAGCATCATGTACCTGAGTAAAGGTACAATACTGTCTAGGGCAGCAACATGTACTTGAGTAAAGGTACAATACTGTCTAGGACAGCATCATGTACCTGAGTAACTGTACAATACTGTCTAGGGCAGCATCATGTACCTGAGTAAAGGTACAATACTGTCTAGGGCAGCATCATGTATCTGAGTAGAGGTACAATACAGCATAGGGCAGCATCATGTACCTGAGTAAAGGCACAACACTGTCTAGGGCAGCATCATGTACCTGAGTAAAGGTGCAATACTGTCCAGGGCAGCATCATGTACTTGAGTAAAGGTACAATACAGGGCAGCATCATGTACCTGAGTAAAGGTACAATACTGTCTAGGGTAGCATCATGTACCTCAGTAAAGGTACAATACTGTCTAGGGCAGCATCATGTACCTGAGTAAAGGTACACTGTCTAGGGCAGCATCATGTACCTGAGTAAATGTACACTACTATCTAGGGCAGTATCATGTATCTGAGTAAAGGTACAATACTGTCTAGGGCAGCACCATGTAACTGAGTAAAGGTACAATACTTTCTAGGAAAGCATCACTTACCTGAGTAAAGGTACAATACAGTATAGGGCAGGACAATGTATCTGAGTAAAGGTACAATACTGTCTAGGGCAGCATCATGTACCTGAATAAAGGTACAATACTGTCTAGGGCAGCATCATGTACCTAAGTAAAGGTATAATACTGACTAGGGCAGCATCATGTACCTGAGTAAAGGTACAAAACTGTCAAGGGCAGCATCATGTACCTGAGTAAAGGTACAATACTGTCTAGGGCAGCACCATGTACCTGAGTAAAGGTACAATGCTGTCTAGGGCAGCATCATGTACCTGAGTAAAGGTACAATGCTGTCTAGGGCAGCATCATGTACCTAAGTAAAGGTACAATACTTTCTAGGGCAGCATCATGTACCTGAGTAAAGGTATAATACTGTCTAGGGCAGGATCATGTACTTGAGTAAAGATATAATATTGTCTAGGGCAGCATCATGTACTTGAGTAAAGGTACACTGTCTAGGGCAGCATCATGTACATGAGTAAAGGTACAATACTGTCTAGGGCAGCATCATGTACCTGAATAAAGGTAAAACTCTGTCTAGGGCAGCATCATGTACCTGAGTAAAGGTACAATACTGTCTAGGGCAGCATCATGTACCTGAGTAAGGGTACCACACTGTCTAGGGCAGCATCATGTATATGAGTAAAGGTACAATACTGTCTAGGGCAGCATCATGTACCTGAGTAAAGGTACAACACTGTCTAGGGCAGTATCATGTACCTGAGTAAAGGTACAATACTGTCCAGGGCAGCATCATGTACCTGAGTAAAGGTACAACACTGTCTAGGGCAGCATCATGTACCTGAGTAAAGGTAGAACACTGTCTAGGGCAGCATCATGTACCTGAGTAAAGGTACAATACTGTCTAGGGCAGCATCATGTACCTGAGTAAAGGTGCACTGTCTAGGGCAGCATCATGTATGTGAGTAAAGGTACAATACTGTCTAGAGCAGCATCATGTACCTGAGTAAAGATATAATACTGTCTAGGGCAGCATCATGTACCTGAGTAAAGGTACAATACTGTCTAGGGCAGCATCATCTACCTGAGTAAAGGTATAATACTGTCTAGGGAAGCATCATATACGTGAGTAAAGGTATAATACTGTCTAGGGCAGCATCATGTACCTGAGTAAAGGTACAACACTGTCTAGGGCAGCATCATGTACCTGAGTAAAGGTACAATACTGTCTAGGGCAGCATCATGTACCTGAGTAAAGGTACAGCACTGTCTAGAGCAGCATCATGTACCTGGGTAAAAGTACAACACTGTCTAGGGCAGCATCATGTACCTGAGTAAAGGTACAATACTGTCTAGGGCAGCATCATGTACCTGAGTAAAGGTACAAAACTGTCTAGGGAAGCATCATGTACCTGAGTAAAGGTACAATACTGTCTAGGGCAGCATCATGTACCTGAGTAAAGGTGCAACACTGTCTAGGGCAGCATCATGTACCTGTGTAAAGGTACAATAGTGTCTAGGGCAGCATCATGTACTTGAGTAAACGTACAATACTGTCTAGGGCAGCATCATGTACCTGAGTAAAGGTACAATACTGTCTAGGGCAGCATCATGTACCTTAGTAAAGGTACAATACTGTCTAGGGCAGCATCATGTACCTGAGTAAAGGTACACTGTCTAGGGCAGCATCATGTACCTGAGTAAAGGTACAATAATGTCTAGGGCAACATCATGTACCTGAGTAAAGGTACAATACTGTCTAGGGCAGTATCATGTACCTGAGTAAAGGTACAATACTGTATAGGGCAGCATCATGTACCTGAGTAAAGGTACAATACTGTCTAGGGCAGCATCATGTACCTGAGTGAAGGTACAATACTTTCTAGGGCAGCATTATGTACCTGAGTAAAGGTACAACACTGTCTACGGCAGCATCATGTACTTGAATAAAGGTACAATACTGTCTAGGGCAGCATCATGTACCTGAGTAAAGTTACAATACTGTCTAGGGCAGCATCATGTACCTGAGTAAAGGTATACTACTGTCTAGGGCAGCATCATGTACCTGAGTAAAGGTGCAATACTGTCTAGTGCAGCATCATGTACTTGAGTAAAGGTACAATACAGGGCAGCATCTTGTACCTGAGTAAAGGTACAATACTGCCTAGGGCAGCATCATGTACCTGAGTAAAGGTACACTGTCTAGGGCAGCATCATGTACCTGAGTAAAGGTACAACACTGTCTATGGCAGCATCATGTACATGAGTAAATGTATAATACTGTCTAGGGCAGCATCATGTACCTGAGTAAAGGTACAATACTGTCTAGGGCAGCATCATGTACCTGAGTAAAGGTACACTGTCTAGGGCAGCATCATGTACCTGAGTAAAGGTACACTACTGTCTAGGGCAGCATCTTGTACCTGAGTAAAGATACAATACTGTCTAAGTCAGCATCATGTACCTGAGTAAAGGTACAATACTGTCTAGGGCAGCATCATGTACCTGAGTAAAGGTGCAATACTGTCTAGGGCAGCATCATGTACCTGAGTAAAGGTGAAATACTGTCTAGGGCAGCATCATGTACCTGAGTAAAGGTACAATACTGTCTAGGGCAGCATCATGTACCTGAGTAAAGGTACACTGTCTAGGGCAGCATCATGTACCTGAGTAAAGGTACAACACTGTCTAGGGCAGCATCATGTACGTGAGTAAAGGTATAATACTGTCTAGGGCAGCATCATGTACCTGAGTAAAGGTACAATACTGTCTAGGGCAGCATCATGTACCTGAGTAAAGGTACACTGTCTAGGGCAGCATCATGTACCTGAGTAAAGGTACACTACTGTCTAGGGCAGCATCATGTACCTGAGTAAAGATACAATAATGTCTAAGTCAGCATCATGTACCTGAGTAAAGGTACAATACTGTCTAGGGCAGCATCATGTACCTGAGTAAAGGTGCAATACTGTCTAGGGCAGCATCATGTACCTGAGTAAAGGTGAAATACTGTCTAGGGCAGCATCATGTACCTGAGTAAAGGTATAACACTGTCTAGGGCAGCATCATGTACCCGAGTAAAGGTACAATACAGCATAGGGCAGCATCATGTACCTGAGTAAAGGTACACTACTATCTAGGGCAGTATCATGTATCTGAGTAAAGGTACAATACTGTCTAGAGCAGCATCATGTAACTGAGAAAAGGTACAATACTTTCTAGGAAAGCATCACGTACCTGAGTAAAGGTACAATACAGTATAGGGCAGGATAATGTATCTGAGTAAAGGTACAATACTGTCTAGGGCAGCATCATGTACCTGAATAAAGGTACAATACTGTCTAGGGCAGCATCATGTGCCTGAGTAAAGGTATAATACTGACTAGGGTAGCATCATGTACCTGAGTAAAGGTACAAAACTGTCTAGGGCAGCATCATGTACCTGACTAAAGGTTCAATACTGTCTAGGGCAGCACCATGTACCTGAGTAAAGGTACAATGCTGTCTAGGGCAGCATCATGTACCTGAGTAAAGTTACAATGCTGTCTAGGGCAGCATCATGTACCTGAGTAAAGGTACAATACTTTTTTGGGCAGCATCATGTACCTGAGTAAAGGTATAATACTGTCTAGGGCAGGATCATGTACTTGAGTAAAGATATAATACTGTCTAGGGCAGCATCATGTACTTGAGTAAATGTACACTGTCTAGGGCAGCATCATGTACATGAGTAAAGGTACAATACTGTCTAGGGCAGCATCATGTACCTGAATAAAGGTACAACACTGTCTAGGGCAGCAACATGTACCTGAGTAAACGTACAATACTGTTTAGGGCAGCATCATGTACCTGAGTAAGGGTACCACACTGTCTAGGGCAGCATCATGTATCTGAGTAAAGGTACACTACTGTCTAGGGCAGCATCATGTACCTGAGTTAAGGTACAACACTGTCTAGGGCAGTATTATGTACCTGAGTAAAGGTACAATACTGTCTAGGGCAGCATCATGTACCTGAGTAAAGGTACAACACTGTCTAGGGCAGCTTCATGTACCTGAGTAAAGGTAGAACACTGTCTAGGGCAGTATCATGTACCTGAGTAAAGGTACAATACTGTCTAGGGCAGCATCATGTACCTGAGTAAAGGTGCACTGTCTAGGGCAGCATCATGTATGTGAGTAAAGGTACAATACTGTCTAGGGCAGCATCATGTACCTGAGTAAAGATATAATAATGTCTAGGGCAGCATCATGTACTTGAGTAAAGATACAATACTGTCTAGGGCAGCATCATCTACCTGAGTAAAGGTATAATACTGTCTAGGGAAGCATCATGTACCTGAGTAAAGGTATAATACTGTCTAGGGCAGCATCATGTACCTGAGTAAAGGTACAACACTGTCTAGGGCAGCATCATGTACCTGAATAAAGGTACAATACTGTCTAGGGCAGCATCATGTACCTGAATAAAGGTACAGCACTGTCTAGACAGCATCATGTACCTGAGTAAAGGTACAACACTGTCTAGGGCAGCATCATGTACCTGAGTAAAGGTACAATACTGTCTAGGGCAGCATCATGTACCTGAGTAAAGGTACAAAACTGTCTAGGGGAGCATCATGTACCTGGGTAAAGGTACAATACTGTCTAGGGCAGCATCATGTACCTGAGAAAAGGTACAACACTGTCTAGGGCAGCATCGTGTACCTGTTTAAAGGTACAATAGTGTCTAGGGCAGCATCATGTACTTGAGCAAAGGTACAATACTGTCTAGGGCAGCATCATGTACCTGAGAAAAGGTACAATACTGTCTAAGGCAGCATCATGTACCTGAGTAAAGGTACAATACTGTCTAGGGCAGCATCATGTACCTAAGTAAAGGTACAAAACTGTCTAGGGCAGCATGATGTACCTGAGTAAAGGTACAATACTGTCTAGGCAGCATCATGTACCTGAGTAAAGGTACAATACTGTCTAGGGCAGCATCATGTACCTGAGTAAAGGTACAATACTGTCTAGGGCAGCATCATGTACCTGAGTAAAGGTACAATACTGTCTAGGGCAGCATCATGTACCTGAATAAAGGTACACTGTCTAGGGCAGCATCATGTACTTGAGTAAAGGTACAATACTGTCTAGGGCAGCATCATGTACCTGAGTAAAGGTACAATACTGTCTAGGGCAGTATCATGTACCTGAGTAAAGGTACAATACTGTATAGGGCAGCATCATGTACCTGAGTAAATGTACAATACTGTCTAGGGCAGCATCATGTACCTGAGTAAAGGTACAATACTATCTAGGGCAGCATTATGTACCTGCGTAAAGGTACAACACTGTGTAGGGCAGCATCATGTACTTGAATAAAGGTACTATACTGTCTAGTGCAGCATCATGTACCTGAGTAAAGTTACAATACTGTCTAGGGCAGCATCATGTACCTGAGTAAAGGTACACTACTCTCTAGGGCAGCATCATGTACCTGAGTAAAGTTACAATACTGTCTAGGGCAGCATCATGTACCTGAGTAAAGGTAGAACACTATCTAGGGCAGCATCATGTATCCGAATAAAGGTACAACACTGTCTAGGGCAGCATCATGTACCTGAGTAAAGGTACAATACTGTCTAGTGCAGCATCATGTACCTGAGTAAAGGGACAATACTGTCTAGGGCAACATCATGTACCTGAGTAAAGGTACAACACTGTCTAGGGCAGCATCATGCACCTGAGTAAAGGTACAATACAGTATAGGGCAGCATAATGTATCTGAGTAAAGATACAATACTGTCTAGGGCAGCATTGTGTACCTGAGTAAAGGTACAATACTGTCTAGGGCAGCATCCTGTACCTGAGTAAAGGTACAATACTGTCTAGGGCAGCATCATGTACCTGAGTAAAGGTACAATACTGTCTAGTGACTATTTAGAGGTGCATTCCTACAGCATATGCATATTTTGTATAGCTTTGTTTTGGCAGTTTCAAACATTCTGTGCTTTTTGAGTAATAGTTTCCAAGTGATGCTCAGAAAAAAAGTATAGCAATTTGAGAACACTATATAAAGCTTTTCACTTCTGAAGAAGAAGCTCCTCGTGTCTCCTATCCATGCGCCATGCATGCCAAAACGAATAGAATCAACTCTGATGCCATACAACTTTGAGTGAAGTTACCATTAGTTTTGCTTAATGCTGGTTTGCTTAGGTAGCCACATTTGCTAGTGTTTCAGTTAAAATTGACAAACAAATATTGTCTGGCATTTAGTTCATTAATGTTTATTATTTTCTTAGATTTCCAAAGTCAGCATTCAAGAGATGCAGCTTATAAAATCAGTTTGCATATTTGTCAAAAATGTTTTGACCACTGTGACTCTGTGACTTATTGTGGAACTTTTATGGTTATATGTGGTGACATCCACGGTGGTGCAGCAGTAGCATTGTTGCCTCACAGCAAGAGGTTCTCCCGTTCATTTCTTGGCTGGAGTGTGGGGAGTACCTTCTGTGTGGAGTCTGCATGTCCTCCCCGTGGTTGGATGGGCATTCGAAAGACATGCGTAAATGGGCGTGCCTTCGTTGAAGATTGGATGTCGAGCTGGCATCTCGACGTTCGTGAAAAATCTACTGCCAATCATTAGCAGACCAGAGTTCTGCTGTGGTGACCCCTAACTGGGAAAAGCCGAAAGACAAACAACAACAACAACATGGTTATAAGTGGCAAGAGCTGAAAATAATGTTTCTCCTTCCTATGTGTATAAGGGCAGCATTTAGAAAGTTAAGTACATTGTTAAATGATAGGTGGATGATAGGGGGCAGCATTTAGAAGGCTGAGTATATTGTTAAATGATAGGTGGATAATAGGGGGTAGCATTTAGAAGGTTGAGTACATTGTTAAAAGATAGGTGAATGACAGGGGGCAGCATTTAGAAGGTTGAGTGCATTGTTAAATGATAGGTGGATGATAGGAGGCAGCATTTAGAAGGTTGAGTACATTGTTAAATGATAGGTGGATGATAGGGGGCAGCATTTAGAAGGTTGAGTACATTGCTGAATGACAGGTGGAAGATGGGGGCAGCATTTAGAAGGTTGAGTACATTGTTAAATGACAGGTGGATGATAGGGGGCAGCATTTAGAAGGTTGAGTACATTGTTAAATGGCAGGTGGATGATAGGGGGCAGCATTTAGAAGGTTGAGTACATTGTTAATGATAGGTGGATGATAGGGGCAGCATTTAGAAGGTTGAGTATATTGTTAAATTTATTTATTTATTTAGTTATTTACATTTGTTGACCGGGAGTGTCCGACTGGATGTAGGTCCATTTTCAGCGAAAGCCCGGGGAGAAAAGCTCCACAGTTAAAATAAACAGACAGTTGTTACATTGGATTACATAGCTTCATAGTTTCATAGTTTCATAGTATAGTACTAGGCTATCTGCCCTGGGGCATTTGTAAGCCTAGCAATAGTGATGTGGCTTTAGCCACCCCCTGAAATGGTACAAAAATGTACAGAATAAATCTAGAATACTGTGCCTCTGTCAAGTAGTGACACAATGAAGGTCCCCTTATATAATAGAATTAGTTTACTGTGCCCCTGTCTAGCAGTGACCCAGATGTGACCCCTGGGGTAAATTTTCGATCTCCCATCCACTCATCAAGATTTCTCTTGAAGAGAGTCAGTGAGGGGCTCTGCCTAATACGAACTGGGATCCTGTTCCAAAGCACGGGAAGCCTTTGGGTTATGAATCTATCCCTCCAGCATGTCCTATTCATACTTGTGCCGAGGTTTAAGTCTTTAGCTCTTGTGGTCCTGATGGATTTGGATTTTTTGAGGTGGAGCATGTCCATCAAATCCTGATTGGACATGGCCTTGTACATCAGGCAGAGATCACCCCTGAGCAGGCGGTATGCCACTGAATAGAGCTGAAGTTTCTTTAGTCTGGCGGAATAAGACATATGTTGGAGACCCTTGATCCTTTTGGTAAGGTACTTCTGTGGTCTCTCCAGCTGTTGCAAGTGCTGGGTGAGGTACATACCAAATGGGGCATTGTACTCAATCATGGGTCTGATGAGGGAGGAATACAGGGGTACAATGACATCCTTGGATCTGGATGTGAATCCCTTCATGATGAGGTGTGCAAGGTAGAATGTTTTTCTAACCACTTTGGCAAAGTGGGTGTCAAATGAGAGGTCGCTGTCTACTTGGGTCCCTAGGTCTCTGATTACTTTTTCCGTACTCAGTGGGTTGCTGTCTATGTGATAATTTGTGGGTACTTTGTTTTTTCCAAAAGGGATGACTATACATTTTTTGGCATTTAGTTTAAGGCCGTGACTACGGCACCAGTTGTCCGTTTCAGTGAGGCCTTTTTGTAGGATGTGTGTGTCAGCTGGTGTATCGACTATGGCGCTTAGTTTGCAGTCATCTGCGAACTTTGTCAGCCACAGCCCTCCCATGTTTGCTTTAACATCTGAGAAATAAATGCCGAACAAGAGGGGTCCCAGGACAGATCCCTGTGGGACATCACTTGTGACTGGCTTTGAGTCTGACATTGCTCCAGCGATTTTAACTTTATGGGTTCTGTCCTTTAGCCAGTTTGCAACCCATCTAGTGACATAGGGGTTTACTTTTAAGCTGTTTAGTTTATCTATGATGCCTGAGTGGGGTATTGTGTCGAAGGCCTTAGCCAAGTCCAGGTATGCTGTATGGACTGCTTTGCCCTCATCAATGGCTCTAGTGACTGTTTCGAAAAAGTCAACCAGGTTTAAAAGGCAGGATCTGCCCTTCACAAAGCCGAACTGGGTGGGGTCAAGTGTCTGTAGGTCCCCTATGTCTCTGTTTATGAGTTCCATAATGATTCTTTCCATAGCTTTGCAGACCAGGCTAGTTAAGCTTATAGGGTGGTAGTTTCCAGGGTCTGTAGATGCACCCCCCTTGTGTAGTGGGACCACTGTTGGGGTACGACAGTGTACAGGTACATAACCCGAAGTAAGGCTAAGGTTAAATAGCATTTTTATGTGTGGGTTTAGCTCCTCATGGAGTTCACGTAACACGCACCCTGGGATACCGTCAGGTCCCATTGATGCTGTGTTTTTTGCTTTGTTTAGGGCGGTTCTCACTTGGACATCTGAGATGACAGGGAGATTACATTCAGCTGAGATAAGTATTTCTTCTTTTGGGGGTGAAGGAGGCGAGAAGTTTGCACTGAACCTGTCAGCCAGAATGTTAGCAATATCTGTGGGTTCAGTGTATTTTTTGTTGTTGTGAACCAACTCTGAGCATATCTGAGGGTTTCTGCCCAGGTTTCTAACATAGCTGAAAAAGGCTTTGTGGTTATCTTTAGTGTCCTTAGCGATTTTTCTCTCAAAGTTTGCCTTGGATGTTTTTATGAAAGATCGTACTTTTCTGCTAATGTTGATCAGAGACGTCTTCCCTTCATGGGATTTCGCTCTGACGTGCAGTAGCTTCCTTCTTTTGTTATACAATTTGTTTATGGCTGAGGTCCACCAGACAGGATGCTTACATTTGGTGGAGAGGGACTTGGATTTGTTTGGGATTGCGTGATCCATGCATTCTTGGATATGTCCATAGAAAGCATTTGTGAAGGATTCGGCATTGCGGGATGTGGTATCCACTGGCACAGTGGGCTTAAAGGATACCATCTCCTTCTTAAGAAGAGTGAAGTCTGCTTTTGAGAAGTTTTTCACTGTGGTCTTTTGTTTTGGGGGTGGAGGTGGGATATGTATATCCAGAGTGATTAGTTTGTGGTCAGATCTCACTAGTGAGGGGTATACTTCCGGTGTGGAGCATTTTGTCCCCATGTTTGTGATGATCAGGTCTAGTATATTATCTCCCCTAGTGGGAGAGGTGACTAGTTGTTCCAGTGCATTTGAATTTATGAATTCCAGGAACCTTTGGGCTAGGGTATTAGGGCTAGAATAATGTACCCAATCTATGTTTGGGTAGTTGAAGTCTCCCAGTATGATGGTATTTTGTGATACATTCATATCCTCCAATGTCTTCAGGAAGGCTGAGTGGGGTTCTTGAGATTGGGAGGGTGGTCTGTAACATGCTACCAGTTGTATAGCAGTTTTGCCTATGGTTAGTTGCACCTGTATGGTCTCTGTTGCTTCATGTGTTGCTACTAACCTGGAGGTGTGGGTGTCCTTTATGAATATGGACACTCCCCCTCCCTTTGTGGTTCGGCCCGGGTTTTGGGGCCGAAAAGCATGATACAAGGTATAGCCTGGTAGCACTGAGGTGCTCTCAGGAGCCTTGAACCAGGTTTCAGTTACTGCACAGACGTCGATGTTCTCCATGCTGAGGAGTGCATCAAGTGCCTGCATTTTGAGATTTAGACTTCTGGCGTTGAGCAGCATTACGCTTAGTTTTTTTCCATTTTTGTTTTCTAAGGAGGTGGGTTTGTCTTTTGAGCCTTGCCTAACAATGGCATTATGGGGGTGGCAAGAGCCTTAGCCAATATCCAGAAGCCCAGTGGTGACAGGTGTAAGCTATCCCTTGCGAAGCAGCGTGGCTTGTCCAACATATCATCCCAGGCAGACAGATATTGGATCTCCTTAGAATGACACCAGTACTCGAGCCAATTGTTAAAGCTGATCATCTTGTCTTTGTATTGTGGTATCATTCTTGGTGAGGGTAAGATGCTGCTCAGGGTCAGGGTCATACCAGCTTGGGCTACATAATCAGAGAGCTCTTCTATGTCTCTTTTCATGTAGTCCAGGGAGGTACGTCTCAGGTCATTCACACCAGCATGGACAATGACGGAGTCATATTTGTACTTGCTTTGGAGTGACCTGAGTGCGTGTGTTATGTGGCGGATCCTAGCCCCCGATAGACAGCTCACAGTCACCTTCTCCTTGTTCAGCCTGGTCAGTGGGACATCAGTGTGTCTGACTATGGAGTCACCTATTACTAGTGTATCAGGCAAGGTGTTTGGCCTTAAGGGCTGCGATTGGTTGACACACTGATTTATTGAAGTATGTGTTGCATGTGTTTTGTTTTGAGGTGGTGGATTTGGGATGTCTGCTTTGGGAGCCTCTGTTGTTTTGGTAAGTTTTTTATTAGAGCCTCCAGTATGTATTTGTGTTTTATGTGTTTGGTTTGCAGTTGTGGTAGGTCTATGTGGGACTGGGATTGTTGTGTGTGTGATTGCCATCTCCTCCTGTCTGGTCATGCCAGCCCTGAGTTGAGAGAGTTCAGCCTCCAGTTTGGCTATATAGTTGCATCTCTCACATGTAATTGTGTTTGTTGGGAGGAGGAGAGGGTTGTCTGTGTACATGAGACAATTGTAGCATTGTCTCAAGATGCCCAGATTGACCAGCTGAACTGGAGACGACGCCAGTAATCTACCACTCGACATGCTAGAACAGTATAAGGGAGTGGTATACCTTTAAGGGAAGTGGGTATTCACAGGGGTGGTAAGTAGATGTAGTGCTTTACTTAGTACGAGAGTGCTTACTTAGTAGAGAAGTACTGAGAACAAGTGCTAGGCTTATAATACAGTGAGTATTCTGGTTATACTAAGAGTAGAGCTTCCTTAAGGGAAAATTTGAAGAGCAGACTTGGCAGAGCCAGAAAATGTTTAACCTTGTTTAACTGGCGCTGCGCTATGCACACGACCGCACAAAGCCGTGCAAACGCGGATTTTAAACAGTGAACTACAAAAGAGCTAGGAATGGTCCCAAACAACCAATTACTACAGCTTCTTGTGCTGAGGTCACTTCCCCCAAGGACAGGTAGGCTGCTCAAGGCTCCCCACTCCCACTGGTGAGCAAAGAAACTTCCTTCTATCCAAGTAAGGTAATGGACAACACAGGAACTACACCACAGCCCAGAATACAGCAATGCCTGTAAACTGGTCTAAACTAGTCGAGGAAGGTGGGAACACAAGGATTATTTTTTTGTTTTTTTGTTTTTTTGGTAGAAACACACAGAAAATGCAGAGACAGTGATAAATTAGTTACACAGGCTAGCACACTTTAGTGGGCAGCCTCCACAGTTAAATTAAACAAACAAACAAGCAAACTTTTGATCAAATTCGACTAAATGTAACTTTAAGTGCAGATTTTAAAATAAATGCAGCATTCAGTTAAAAAACAGTTCAGGCTAGTTCAAAGTAAGCTACAGAAGCTATTTCCAGTGAAAAAAAAGCAAAGATGCTTAAATCCAGAAGATAGTCTCTTTTTTGAGTTCCTTGCTGCTAGGACCACTCTGTAAACCCATGTGGAGCTTGTCTGAGCAGTATAGCCAGAAAAAAATGCCCAGAGGCGGATTTTAAACAGTGAACTACAAAAGAGCTAGGAATGGTCCCAAACAACCAATTACTACAGCTTCTTGTGCTGAGGTCACTTCCCCCAAGGACAGGTAGGCTGGTCAAGGCTCCCCACTCCCACTGGTGAGCAAAGAAACTTCCTTCTATCCAAGTAAGGTAATGGACAACACAGGAACTACACCATAGCCCAGAATACAGCAATGCCTGTAAACTGGTCTAAACTACTCGAGGAAGGCAGGAACACAAGGATTATCTTTTTGTTTTTTTGGTAGAAACACACAGAAAATGCAAAGACAGTGATAAATTAGTTACACAGGCTAGCACACTTTAGTGGGCAGCCTCCACAGTTAAATTAAACAAACAAACAAGCAAACTTTCGATCAAATTCGACTAAATGTAACTTTAAGTGCAGATTTTAAAATAAATGCAGCAATCAGTTAAAAAACAGTTCAGGCTAGTTCAAAGTAAGCTACAGAAGCTATTTCCAGTGAAAAAAAGCAAAGATACTTAAATCCAGAAGGTAGTTGCTTTTTTGAGTTCCTTGCTGCTAGGACCACTCTATAAACCCACGTGGAGCTTGTCTGAGCAGTATAGCCAGAAAAAAAACGCCCAGAGAGGGATTTTAAACAGTGAACTACAAAAGAGCTAGGAATGGTCCCAAACAACCAATTACTACAGCTTCTTGTGCTGAGGTCACTTCCCCCAAGGACAGGTAGGCTGCTCAAGGCTCCCCACTCCCACTGGTGAGTAAAGAAACTTCCTTCTATCCAAGTAAGGTAATGGACAACACAGGAACTACACCACAGCCCAGAATACAGCAATGCCTGTAAACTGGTCTAAACTAGTTGAGGAAGGCGAGAACACAAGGATTATTTTTTTGTTTTTTTGTTTTTTTGGTAGAAACACACAGAAAATGCAGAGACAGTGATAAATTAGTTACACAGGATAGCACACTTTAGTGGGCAGCCTCCACAGTTAAATTAAACAAACAAACAAGCAAACTTTCGAACAAATTAGACTAAATGTAACTTTAAGTGCAGATTTTAAAATAAATGCAGCAATCAGTTAAAAAACAGTTCAGGCTAGTTCAAAGTAAGCTACAGAAGCTATTTCCAGTGAAAAAAAAGCAAAGATATTTAAATCCAAAAGGTAGTCGCTTTTTTGAGTTCCTTGCTGCTAGGACCACTCTGTAAACCCACGATTAACAATTTAACATAGCAATTACTTACAACATATTTACAGATGAAGAACATAGTAAATCAGTAGACAACTAGAATCTTTATCTGTGAAGTACATAACAGACATTAACAAATGTTACAATAAGAAGTTCCTGCTGTATAATAAGTACTAGGCTTATGAGCATCTGAGCTTGCTATAATCAAGGTAGTTAGTTGAGTGGATAGAAAGGTAGTGATTGGATGGGGTGAGTGATATTAAGAGTTGTAGTTGCAAGGGCATAGCCAGCATGTTTTTAGGTACGCTTTTAGTAAAGTTTTGAAGTGGGTGCATGCTGGTATGGAGGTAATTGTGTGTGGGAGGGAGTTCCATAATTTGGCTATAGTGCAAGAGAATAGTGCTTCATCTGCAGAGTTATTGGCTTTAGTGATCTGCAAGTGATTTTTGTTGCTGGATCTTAGTGGTCTGGTGGTGCAATATGGTTGGAGTAGATTCTGGAGGGATGGGACATTTAGTGGATGGTTTACCAGTTTGTGGGCGAGTGAGAGTTGATACCATTGAAGGAGGTGAGGGAGTTCAATCCAGCCCAGTTCAGCAAGTGACACACAGTGGTGACTACGGTAGGATGTCCCTGTGGCAAATTTGATGATATTGTTGTAGCAGGTCTCTAGCTTGTTTAGATCACATTGCCTTAGGTATAAAGGATAGGTGGATGATAGGGGGTAGCATTTAGTAGGTTGAGTACATTGTTAAATGATAGATGGATGACAGGGGGCAACATTTAGAATGTTGAGTACATTGTTAAATGATGGATCATAAGGGCTATCATTTAGAAGGTTGAGTACATTGTTAAATGATAGGTGGATGACAGGGGGCAGCAGTAGGTTGAGTACATTGTTAAATGATAGATGAATGACAGGGGGCAGAGTACATTGTTAAATGATGGATGATAGGGGCTATCATTTAGAAGGTTGAGTACATTGTTAAATGATAGGTGGATGACAGGGGGCAGCATTTAGAAAGTTGAGTACATTGTTAAATGATAGGTGGATGATAGGGGGCAGCATTTAGAAGGTTGAGTACATTGTTAAATGATAGGTGGATGATAGGGGGCAGCATTTAGAAGGTTGAGTACATTGTTAAATGATAGGTGGATGATAGGGGGCAGCATTTAGAAGGTTTAGTACATTGTTAAATGGCAGGTGGATGATAGGAGGCAGCATTTAGAAGGTTGAGTACATTGTTAAATGTTAGGTGGATGACAGGGGGCAGCATTTAGAAGGTTGAGTACATTGCTAAATGATAGGTGGATGATAGGGGGCAGCATTTAGAAGGTTGAGTATATTGTTAATGATAGATGGATGATAGGGGGCAGCATTTAGAAAGTTGAGTACATTGGTAAATGATAGGTGGATGATAGGGGGCAGCATTTAGAAGGTTGAGTACATTGTTAAATGATAGGTGAATGATAGGGGCAGCATTTAGAAGGTTGAGTATATTGTTAAATGATAGGTGGATGATAGGGGGCAGCATTTAGAAGGTTGAGTACATTGTTAAATGATAGGTGGATGATAGGGGGCAGCATTTAGAAGGTTGAGTACATTGTTAAATGATAGGTGGATGATAGGGGGCAGCATTTAGAAGGTTGAGTACATTGTTAAATGATAGGTGGATGATAGGGGGCAGCATTTAGAAGGTTGAGTACATTGTTAAATGATAGGTGGATGATAGGGGGCAGCATTTAGAAGGTTGAGTACATTGTTAAATGATAGGTGGATGATAGTGGGCAGCATTTAGAAGGTTGAGGACATTGTTAATTGATAGGTGGATGATAGGGGGCAGCATTTAGAAGGTTGAGTACATTGATAAATGATAGGTGGATGATAGGGGGCAGCATTTAGAAGGTTGAGTACATTGATAAATGATAGGTGGATGATAGAGGGCAGCATTTAGAAGGTTGAGGACATTGTTAAATGATAGGTGGATGATAGGGGGCAGCATTTAGAAGGTAGAGTACATTGTTAAATGATAGGTGGATGATAGGGGCAGCATTTAGAAGGTTGAGTACATTGTTAAATGATAGGCGGATGATAGGGGGCAGCATTTAGAAGGTTGAGTACATTGTTAAATGATAGGTGGATGATGGAGGGCAGCATTTAGAAGGTTGAGTACATTGTTAAGTGATAGGTGGATGATAGGGGGCAGCATTTAGAAGGTTGAGTACATTGTTAAATGATAGGTGGATGATAGGGGGCAGCATTTAGAAGGTTGAGTACATTGTTGAATGACAGGTGGATGATAGGGGGCAGCATTTAGAAGGCAGAGTACATTGTTAAATGATAGGTGGATGATAGGGGGCAGCATTTAGAAGGTTGAGTACATTGTTGAATGACAGGTGGATGATAGGGGGCAGCATTTAGAAGGTTGAGTATATTGTTAAATGATAGGTGGATAATAGCGGGTAGCATTTAGAAGGTTGTGTACATTGTTAAATGATAGGTGGATGATAGGGGGCAGCATTTAGAAGGTTGCGTACATTGTTAAGTGATAGGTGGATTATAGGGGGCAGCATTTAGAAGGTTGAGTACATTGTTAAGTGATAGGTGGATGATAGGCGGCAGCATTTAGAAGGTTGAGTACATTGTTAAATGATAGGTGGATGATAGGGGGCAGCATTTAGAAGATTGGATACATTGTTAAATCACAGGTGGCTGATAGGGGGCAGCATTTAGAAGGCAGAGTACATTGATAAATGATAGGTGGATGATAGGGGGCAGCATTTAGAAGGTTGAGTACATTGTTAAATGATAGGTGGATGATGGATGGCAGCATTTAGAAGGTTGAGTACATTGTTGAATGACAGGTGGATGATAGGGGGCAGCATTTAGAAGGTTGAGTACATTGTTAAATGATAGGTGGATGATAGGGGGCAGCATTTAGAAGGTTGAGTACATTGTTAAATGATAGGTGGATGACAGGGGGCAGCATTTAGAAGGTTGAGTACATTGTTAAATGACAGGTGGATGATAGGGGCAGCATTTAGAAGGTTGAGTACATTGTTAAATGATAGGAGGATGATAGGGGGCAGCATTTAGAAGGTTGAGTACATTGTTAAGTGATAGGTGGATGATAGGAAATGATAGGTGGATGATAGGGGCAGCATTTTGAAGGTTGAGTGCATTGTTAAATGATAGGTGGATGATAGGGGGCAGCATTTAGAAGGTTGAGTACATTGTTAAATGATAGGTGGATGATATTGGCAGCATTTAGAAGGTAGAGTACATTGTTAAATGATAGGTGGATGATAGGGGGCAGCATTTAGAAGGTTGAGTACATTGTTAAATGATAGGTGGATGATAGGGGGCAGCATTTAGAAGGTTGAGTACATTGTTAAATGATAGGTGGATGATAGGGGCAGCATTTAGAAGATTGGATACATTGTTAAATGACAGGTGGATGATAGGGGCAGCATTTAGAAGGTAGTGTACATTGATAAATGATAGGTGGATGATAGGGGGCAGCATTTAGAAGGTTGCGGACATCGTTAAATGATAGGTGGATGATAGGGGGGCAGCATTTTGAAGGTTGAGTGCATTGTTAAATGATAGGTGGATGATAGGGGGCAGCATTTAGAAGGTTGAGTACATTGTTAAATGATAGGTGGATGATATTGGCAGCATTTAGAAGGTAGAGTACATTGTTAAATGATAGGCGGATGATAGGGGGCAGCATTTAGAAGGTTGAGTACATTGTTAAACGATAGGTGGATGATAGGGGACAGCATTTAGAAGGTTGAGTACATTGTTAAATGATAGGTGGATGATAGGGGCAGCATTTAGAATGTTGAGTACATTGTTAAATGATAGGAGGATAATGGGCGTAGCATTTAGAAGGTTGAGTACATTGTTAAATGATAGGTGGATGATAGGGGGCGGCATTTAGAAGGTTTAGTACATTGTTAAATGATAGGTGGATGATAGGGGCAACAATATCAGGTATGAGTGCAAAATATGAATTTGTAGCTGTACACTTGTTTCTTTATAAGAACATGGTGTCATCGGTCATATGTTTGCTTAAATGGCATTGATTGTCTGTGCGGAGTCATTTGTTTACATTTATCTCACATGGCTAAAGTAAATGATAAATCCAAACTGGTCTTTAAGATGTGATTTTGTTACATATACAAGTCTAATAAGCAGAATCCACATGCACTACTCCACACTTTTACTTTATTTATTTAGCTATTTTGGTAAAAAAAAAAAAAAAAAACATATTAAATCTTGGGAGATATTTTGTCCATCTTGATACCAAAGGTAAATTAAGTTGTATGCCCATAGGCCTGCAACAAGCACATAGAAATTGCAGGAATCAAACCCAGTTTTCTTGATTTGATTCTGCGTAATCAACAAATGTATTCTGAAAGAATTCGCCTTTTTAATTTTAGTAAACCTTGGAGGACAGGCAGAATTATAAGACATGCTCATCACTGTGCTTAAATGATGAGCACTAAGCAATTAGACAGGTATCTATGCAATCACACTGCCTTATAATTAATGGAGATAAGACTCCCAGATGGATGCATTGTATAAAACAACCAAGCAAGTCTATTTGCAGTCTTGGAGGACCACGGCATAAAACTGATTATCTGACTCCATGCTCAGCATAAAATGCAGTGTGGCTGCAAGAATTGTTTCTCTTTCATTTTTTAACTCAACTCTTTTGACATTTTGTCTGTAAAACCAGAAATCAGCATCATGTCCAACATAAATATGGTGTCATTCCCACCAGTTATCCTGTTTTTTTTTTAATTAATTTATATGATTATTAATAAATTTATACGATTTATTAATAAGTCATTTCACACCTTAATTTATATCTTCACCACTTCAAACCTTCTTTTATCATCACTCAGAACAAATAATTTATCTTTCACTTTGTCATCTACCTTTGCCTCACTATCTATCTACACCTCCATCCCACCCTGTACTACTGTGCTGCTCATATAACACCTAGAAAATACTGCCAAGTCATCATTATTTATTTACTGTATAATAACACAATTACTTGAATACTTTGTAACTTATACCTACACAAATCTGTACATATCGTGTTTGCACACACTTTTCCAATATTGTATAATACTGACTGTTTTGTTATACTGATTGCAACTTACACCTATACAAATACTCCTATACAAATTTGTACGTATCATGTGTTTGCACACTCTTTTCTAATATTGTATAATACCGCCTGTTTTATCATACTGTTTGTCTCTACTAACTGTTGTATATATTTTATGTATTGTTATACTAACTTACATTGTGGAGCTTTTTCCCTGTCTCCACTGAAAATGGGTTCTTCTGGCCCAGTGGACTTTCCCAGTAAACAAATGCCAATAAATAAATAAAATAATAAATAAATTTATTTATGTATTTGCTTATTTGTGTAGATTGACAATGGTGTGAGAGTCTCACAGAAAGCTACAAAGAGATATAGCATGTATAGCAACCAAGGGATAACCTCTAACTCTCCTGTTTGAAATAGATCCGTTTGTTTACATGTGTGTATATGTGTGTGAGTGTGTGTGTCTTTATATATCTAGACAAACACAAACACACACGTACATACATATGTGTGTGTGTGTGTGGGGGGGGTCTTAAAGCCTGCTTCTACTGCCTTGATATGGCTTGCAAGGGGCACTCTTGTGTGACTTTCCACACTCTGAAGGATTTTCATAACATAATACAGGAGATATAATATGGTGTGGAAACAGGCTGGGCAGCATCAGTGGTCTGGTCAAACTGCATGCTCACACAAACACACACACAGATAGCCAATGGGGAAGGCACATCATCTGATGAGAGGGCTGAAGAACTAGCAGCCATACTATTACCCTTGCAGACAACTGGCACTGTATATGGCACTGAAGCTGAAGTAGTAAGATTTAGCCCAGAACTAAGAATCCTGATGGGCACATAGTGACAGTGTGACATCACATGAAACAAACACAATGCATGCAGTATTAATGACAGGATATGCTGGGCAGTGTGCCACACTTTGCATCAGACATTATCAATAGGGTGGAGGGGGGGGGTCGCCCACAGCTGTCATCATGTGAAAGGTATCTAGGGATACAATTACACTTACACACACACACACACACACACACACACACACACACACACACACACACACACACGCACACACACATACAAACAGACAAACTAGGTGTGTGGAATACATCACAAGAGATGGAGATAGATACCTTGAGGTGATGGGTATCCTGAATGAGGGAAAAATTTCTCCTGCAATGGGGTAGGAGCCCTACTGCATGACCTAAGGTCACTCTGCTAGTTTGTAACACCCGAACTTTCATTTCTCCCTTGGCAGGGATGGTATGTGATTGCAGGACTATGATTGGATGAAATATGCTCATAAGGTCTAGTGTCTGTACTGTCAAGAGGTGGCAGAGTGTTGCATACTTTCAGTGTATCCTGTGATGGCCCACCTGAAAAACCACCCCTGGTATGCACCCTGCCCTAACCTAGAGCAACAGTGCCAGTAGTGGCAGTGATGATGGCAGTGGAAGACCACACATATAGGGGCAGATGGAAGCAGTGTGTAGAATCACAGATTTCTTAAGCCTAATTAGAGCTGGGGCCCTGGACTCCATGTCTTCACAGAGCTGCTATCAGACCTGGATGATGACATCACAAATGCCATAGAACACAGCGAGCAGCTTCATGCTGTACTGTGTTGCAGAAGAATACACACTTGATGATGACGCCTACACTGTAGCGAGATATATTAATATATGGATTTATGTATATGCGAGTGTGTGTGTGTGTGTGTGTGTGTGTGTGTGTGTGTGTGTGTGTGTGTGTGTGTGTGCGCATGCAAGCATGTATGTGTGCGTGTACGTATAAGGTGTAACCAATGGAAGTTTCATCAGCTCTACTTCTGTTAATCTTATCACAAATGGTGGAACTCCCACATCATTAAAATTACATAAAATCTTTACAAGACAGTGTTTTTCACTGTATCCCCATGCCCTGTTGTCTATATATACTAGCACTGAGATGCCACAACACTGGAGAAAAGGAGAAACTTCCTAATCCTACTGTCATGTGACTTCACTGTAATATACTCCAATGTGTTGAAGTACTGGGTGGTTCACCAAAATTTTAATGTTGACTAACTGGCAATATCTAACAATAATAAACTTTTGTCTGAACTTAAAAGCATAACTTTTATTAATTAATTAAAAGTCATGGCACATTATCGTTTCAGTCATCAAGGAAACAAACTGAATAAGATACAAACTACTTACAAAGTTAATTAAAACACTGTCTCAGCTAATAACTGATTTAAAGAGATGGTATACGTTTTGTAAAAATGAAGTAACTATGCACTTCCCAGAAAAACATTCCAGTTAATCTCCGTATTCAGTTCCCAAGGCTGATAACTTTGATATGTTAATATTAAATAACTCTATGTAATAATCATGGATTAACATCAGCTCTTAGATGGGGTGGAAATTGTGACAACATTATGAACTTCAATCACTTTCAACAACATATCACACTGTTGGACTCATTATTCACGTATTCCTAACATCTCTTTATCTTCACATACATTTCTCCTTCTGACACATGAGATACAGGTATATTATATGTGTATTCTCTTCAGCCTGCATATATTACCTTATTGCATATAATTACATGTTCCACGACATCCACACCTGAAGTTTCCATTTGGTTGTAATTCCTCTCTATTTTATTATTAAAATTACTATATGCTTACCAGCCATGTTTGAACCTATTCTATAGACAAATAAGGGGTTAGCTAGCAATATTTTTATCAGTAATTCATCAGTTAGCAGTACATGCCAATGTTCCTGTATAACATCTACCACTTCATGTGCATGACATACATGTATAAATATGCATTCTAGGCATTTTAATGTGTTATTATTACTGTTCTCTCTCCTTTCCCAAATAGCACACTTATTGGTTTCATTAACCTCCACAGAACAAACTTTCACAGCTGAGGACATCCGGTATGGGAGGATATGTGGCAGGCATTTCATGTCAGCTCCTTAACAACCTGAAAATACAAATTAACTTCTGCTATCAAGGTCTACCTGCACACACACACACACACACACACACACACACACACACACACACACACACACACACACACACACACACACACACACACACCCCCAGT
>NC_056743.1:863802863-863807863 GCF_019279795.1 Protopterus annectens | reverse complement strand
TTATTCAGTCTGTTTTTTATACATTCAACCCCCATTTCGTTGGGTATAGATGTAAATAATGATTGAACATCCAATGTAACCAGTAATGTGTCTTCAGTAACAGAAGTATTTGATGTATATTCATAGAGCTTTAGTGAAAACTGCTTAGTGTCTCTAAGTATATGTTCGTAACTTTCAACTACAGGTCTAAGGACAGTTTCCAAATATAAAGAAATAGGCTCAGTTGCCCATCCTTTGCCTGCGACTATCGGTCGCATAGGTGGTTGCAAGGGATCTTTGTGAATTTTAGGTATACCTTGTATGCATGGTATGGTAGGCTCCATTACCATGCAAAAACTATATACCTCTTCATTTATTTTTCGTTGGTTATGTAACATGTCTAAACTATATCTAATTCTATTTATTATGTTATCTATTGTTTCCAATTTTATTTTAACATAATATTCTGTGTTGTTAAGCATAGATTTCATGCTGTGGATATAGTCTTTCATGTCCATGATAACTGTGGGTCCTCCCTTGTCTGCTGGTCTGAGCATTATATTGGGATCTCTTTCTAAGACTTTTAGTGCTTGACGTTGTTTATATGTTAAGTTTCCATACCATTTTTTCTTTTTCTGTTTTTCTTCATACATATGTAAATCCTTTTCTACTAATTTAGTAAACACATCTATTAATGGATGTAAGTTGGGTACAAAAGTGCTTGTTTTTTTTAATTTCTTATTATTTGTTATTTCACTGCCATAGTCTAATTTTAGTTGAACATTCCTAGTGAATAGCTTTAAGTCTGTCACTGTTTGAGTAATCTCACTTTTTGTTGAAGGAATAAAGGTAAGTCCTTTTTCCAATACTTCTTTCTCCTCTTTGTCTAATTCTCTATGGGATATATTCCAAATAATGGAATTCAAGTCCCTTGCCACATTTTTTTGATGGTTGGGCCTGTATATTCCTGATCCATCATTCTCCTCTTCTGTCGTCCTCTGCTCATGGAGCGGTTTCTTCCTTTTGTCCAAGCTTGCGCTCCAATTCCATGTAACATTCAGAGCATAGACATACTATCAGGCATTATATGTAGGGTATCATGAATCTTTTTATACATATAGTTTTATTAGTTTTTAATAGAGACCTTTCACATCCTATTAATTATTTATAGTGATAGATTTGTAAGCTAATATATTTTTAAGGCTTGAAAATATTATATCTGATGAAATGTTTTAGTATCCATACCAGTTTATACTGGCAACAATTCAGTACCCTTAAATAAATAATATACAATAAATAATAAATTATGTGATTGGGATGCAAGAATGAATGTTTCATATATTCTAACAATGACTATCTTTTCATTTAAATGAGTAGTCTATTGTTGGCTTGAAGAAACGGAATTTATATGCTTCAGATTCGTTCCGCTATAAGCAATCACTAGGTGTTTGCCAGGTTCAAAATTATGACAGAGATGTGTAGGTGGATCCACGGACACTTTTAAGCATAAATAGAAATACTAGTATACAGCGCGTATGGATTTTCAACAAGTTTTAAATGAATTGCTTTTATGATTAAAAGTTAAGTTTTAAACAGATTAGAGATGAGGAAATAGTTCAGATTTAATGTGATACAATGATATTTAATGTAAAGTGAATATTAAGCACTTATTGTATTATTAATTAATATGACATCAGAGGAAATGACATAATGTTTCATTTTGAAACCTAAAGTTATAAAAGGGCCATATGTTAAGCAATAGTAACGGCCCGAGGAAGCTAATTAAGTGAAAGCGCTTGCCTGCTTTTTCTTTGTGATATCGCATTAAAATTTTTTAACTTATATTGATGTCTTGAATTCATTCAAGTCCAAGTGGAATTGTGAAGAAAATTTGGATACATGGTATTTGCTTCGTTTATGAACTGTTTAGCTTGTGTTATAAAGTTCCAGTTCATTGAGTGGGGTGAACGCCCATACCGCACGGAAGACGGAATTGAGGGAAACTGTTTAGCTGCGAGGCGGATGACCATTCGTGATGCTGCATAGATAATTTGTTCGCACTAGTACTGCCAGTTTGAAGCTTTTTTTGGCAACGATTCCAGCAGTGGTTTTTGCTTATAACCCTTTCTGTTAACTCGAAGTATCCTTTGATAACTGTTTTTATCGCTGGATGTGGTTTTGGCGTTTTTTGTACATAAACGCCAATTATCCCAGGTTATTAGAAAAACTACTAAGGAAAACTGAATCCGAAGAAGTGAATACTGTTTGGATTTAAGAGCCATATTGGTTCTATATAAGGTACTGAAACGTTTACATTTTTTACAATTATAACTACTTCATCCAAAGAGACAGTGTTTTTGGCATATTCTTCAGTCTAGTCTGCCATATTTTGACTGAAAATAATTGCTTTACAAATTATTAATACCAGCTAATTTTCCTGTGTATATATATATTTATATATGAGTGCAGAAACATTTGTCGAAGTGCCTTTTTTATTGATACTAAAAAAGTTGGTAGAGTTGATTGAAATTCAGCTGATTGAAAAGTACTATTTTTTTCAACATGCAATCATGTGGTACAGTGGGGATCAAGGCATTTGCCCTTTCCCTACTGTAGTGTGATCCAGAATTGGTGTATATAATAAGCAGAATGTGGGGGTTGCAAGGGACAACATTCTGTGTGTTTTTCTTTCCATTCCTTTGCAGACTGATGTCTACATTTTTGTCAGTAAGCAGCCAATCATAGTAGGATTGACTACTTTCCACTTTGACTCTCACTCCCACTCTCTCTCTCTCTCTCTCTATATATATATATATATATATATATATATATATATGTACAAGTGTGTGTGTGTGTGTGTGTGTGTGTGTGTGTGTGTGTGTGTGTGTGTGTGTGTGTGTGTGTATAGATGTATATGTAGGGTCTATATTAGTTCAAAAAAAGATGTTTTCAGCGAACAACTTTTCATCGACACCCAATCAGCGAAAATCACTTCCACGATTTGTGGATTTTACCCACGGCAATGAAATAGTTGGCCAACTACTCAACTTTGTCCTTTTTCCCACTGTAGTGCGATCTCAGAGTTGGTATATATAGTTACTGGGGTGGGGGGAACAGCTCCCCCACATTAGGAGGTGTGGGTTGCCCCAGTTGGGTGGGTTTGATTTAGTGTGTTCTGGGTTGCATTGTGCTGCAGCGTAATTGTTTCATTGTCCTTGGAAAATTCTGTGAATCCCGGAAGTAATTTTTATTGATTAAGTGTCGATGAAGAGGTGTTCGCTGAAAATATCTTTTGGTGAACTAATATGTTTATTTATATTTACTTTATTTATTTAATATTTGTTGATCGGGAAAGTCTGACTAGGACAGAGCCTATTTTCAGCCGAGGACCGGGGAAAAAAGCTCCAGACACATCTTTGGAATCTGGGAAGAAACCGGAGTACCAAGAGGAAACCCACCTGAACACAGGGGAGGACATACAGACTCCTCCCAGAAAGTACCCGAGTCAAGAATCAAACCAGGGAATGAGAGAAATATAGACACAAGCACACACACACACACACACACACACACACACACACACACACACACACACACATATATATATATATATATATATATATATATATATATGCATATATGCATATATGTGTGTGTATATATATATATATATATATATATATATATATATGGATCTGCTGTCTATTATCAAATTTACATTTCAATGAAATGTAAATCTGCAAATGCATTTACATGAAAGTGCGTTTCAACAAAAATGCATTTTCATGTAAATCCATGAAAAAAAAAAAAAAACACTTAAAACACTTTTATACAGCGAGGCAGGCCTTCCTGTGCCCCCCACACCACCCTACTTTAATATTCTGACTCCAAGATCGCACTACAGTGGGGAAAAGGGAATGTTCCCTCATCCCCACTGTACTACGATCTCAACAACAGTCTGCTTAGTTGTACATCAACACTAAACGTTGATGTACAACTAAGTTAACATGCAAACCACATGTTTTTCTTTATTTAACCAATTTAATTTTTTTTACCTACTTATTTACGCAAAAGTGCGTTTTCAATAAAACGCACTTTTGCATAAATCCACTTGAGAATTTTACATTTCGGTGAAATGGAAATTTGCCAAAATCAAGTAGCTCCATATATATATATATATATATATATATATATATATATATATATATATATATATGGATCTACCTGACTAGATCGAAACGTCATAACACCGACAAAGCGCCAGAAGATCGACAAGGCAGAAGACCGACGGAGGAAGACACCGACGCTGAGAACACTGAGATGGGGAAAGGATGTGTAAGTATGCGGTAGTGACGGCCGTTAGGGTGCGAGTAAGGTAAGTGTGCGAAGTTGACGGTCTGTAGGGGTAGGGATGGGATAAGTGAGTTAGGGTTAGAGCGCGGGTTAGGTAAGGGTGCGAGTAAGGTAAGTGTGCGATGTTGGCGGTCTGTAGGGATAGGGGTGGGATAAGTGAGTTAGGGTTAGGGCGCGGGTTATGTAAGGGTGCAGTAGTGATATTTTTTGGGTTAGGGGTGGGTTAAGTGAGTTAGGGTTAGGACGCGGGTTAGGTGAGTGTGCGATAGTGACGGACCTTAGGGTTAGGGTTTCGGTTAGGGTTGTAGATAGTTGTGTATGTAAGGGTTAGTGTTGGTTTGGAAGGATTTTGGTGTGCTTGTGTTGTGTGTGTGGGTTTTGGATAGGGGATTTGTTTTGTTTGTTGTTATGATGTGTTGAGTGTATGTGGTGTCGTGTTTGTGAACTGACGATTATGTGGTGTCGGTGAAGTGCTTGTCGGTGTTATGAAGTTTCGATCTAGTCAGGTAGATCCGTATATATATATATATATATATATATATATATATATATATATATATATATATGGGTCCCCTTCGAATGGTCGACGTTTCACAATGTCGACATTCATATGGCCGAGACCATATGATCAACATTTGAAATGTCGACCATGTGGGAACTGGCATCTC
>NC_056743.1:863787863-863792863 GCF_019279795.1 Protopterus annectens | reverse complement strand
TCTGACTATTAAATGAAGATGGAGAATAGGATTTTAGTTGTATTCTTTGATAGTTAATCACCATGAAAATATTAGAAAAGCAGTAATGAAGTGAGCACAAATCAGTCTTGTATCTTGAGGTATTTATTAATACAAGCTAGTGGGAAACACGTTACAGCTGCACAAAGCTAGGGTAAGGCCTAGTTATGGTGACACCTTATCTGAAACTCTCTTCAGTTGTGTTAACAGTCTAGCACTTTTGAGGGTACATGCGCAGAGCTGCTCAGCTGATTAAGCCCTTTTGTGGCTCAGACTTGCTTGCAGCCCTGAATCATACTTAAGCACATATTGAAACAAATGAATGACTATACTGGGTCTACAGCATTGAGGTAGCTGAAGAGCTAGAATGTTTTTGTCATCTGCTGATAAACAACATTGGGAGGGGGATTAACTTAGTACTTATGATACAAAGAGACCTTATAGTGGTAACTACAATGAGAAGGGACATGAAGAGGAGAGACTTCACTGGATGAAAGACAGAAGGTAAATCAAACCAGTGATGAGGAAGCACTACTAGAAAGGAATATTTGTAGTAGAGATGAAAGGCATTCTGCTGAATTGATAAACAGTAAAATGATGAGATGGCATCTAAAACTAGAATGCGTATGATTATTTACTTCTTCTAATGAGAGGATTACGGGAGGTTAACTGCACTAATAGGGGCTCAGGAGTCACAAGCCTTTTCCTTTGTACATATTGCATGTTTGTGCATTCTTAATACATACTTTAATCTGGAAAATGGAGAAAGATTGCAAGTTAGGGTAGGATCAGTAAAAGAATGGAAATGGACAGAATTATGTTTACAGTAATGAGTGATATGAATGGACAGAATTATGTTTACAGTAATAAGAGTGATATGAATGGACAGAATTATGTTTACAGTAATAAGAGTGATATGAATGGACAGAATTATGTTTACAGTAATAAGTGATATGAATGGACAGAATTATGTTTACAGTAATAAGAGTGATATGAATGGACAGAATTATGTTTACAGTAATGAGTGATATGAATGGACAGAATTATGTCTACATTGATAAGAGTGATATGGCATGCTGCAAGCCTAACCAACATGAAGTGAGAATTAAAGAAATCATGTTCAGTAATGTATTGATTGATTCATTGATTGATTAATTGATTGATTCATTGATTGATTGATTGATTGACTGATACAATGAGCATCTTGATTCTTAAAAACTGTTTTTATATTCAGTTCAGTGGAGTGTGATGCACATAGGTAGAGGGCAATAATGCATATACACTAGGAGGCAATGCAGTGTTATATAAAGTAAGAATCTTATACATGTCTATTTTCTGAGCAGAATCATCAAAGAAAGTAGAGATAGCAGTAATGATTCACCATCGTAATTGTTTTTAGACTATTTAACATTTCATTTGTGTGTTGCTACTTGAATTGCTCTTTCATCTTATTCAAGAAGGTGAACTAGGTGCTTAATGAGAGATGTTGGGGAAGATTAAATAAGGCACTAACTAGATGCATAAAATGCAAGGATATCCTTCATTTGTGCATTAGCAGAGCTGAGATTTAAATAGCACAGGTGGAAAGGTAAGCTATTCTCCTGTCTTGGGCCAAAACTAGAAAACAAGGTGATTAACTTGCATTGTTAAGACTATGGGGGCAATGAAGAGAGGAATATAATATTTGTCACCTGTTGTGATAAGTTGTGGATTACACTATGTACATATTATATATTCTTCTCCATCACCCAAAAAGTCTTCCAAACTACCGAAACCTGGTTTCTTAACAAAGACCTAATACTAAATCCAAAAAAAAAAAACCAAACTACTGCTATTTAGTCTAAATAAATCAAGCACAATACCCATCCCATTTAACACTGTGTCCAGGGATGGGACTGTTATCTCCCCAGACACTCTTACTAAACTACTAGGCGTGACCATTGATAATAATCTCAAATTTGATCAGCATATAAATGAAACCATTAAAAATATACACAAAAACCTGTGCAGTCTATATAAAAATAAATCATTTCTAAGCCAAACCACCAGGACAACAATTGCTCAAACTAACCTTCTCTTTACTCTGTTCTACATCTCACCCATTTTCACCAACCTACACAAAACAGAAATTGCCAAGCTCAACACCTGCTACAATCAAATTGCCAAATTTGCTACCAGTACCCCCTACCGATCCCACCACTGCCATTCCCTAAAAACAACTTGACTGGCTTGAATTTCCTAATCTCCTATCCTTTCATCAGCTTTCCTTTGCACACAAACTACTACCACATCCAGATAAAACTCCAGCACTGGCCAACCTACTAAAACTACAAACTCACCCTAGACAACTACACTCTAGTGATAAAAAGCTAATCAAGGTCACCAAGAGCAAAAAGACAGCAGGGGATTCCTCTTCCCTAATTATATAGGTAAAACTTGGTATTACGTACTCTCTGCTATTACCTCAACAGACTCAAAGGTTATATTTAAAAGAACACTCAAAGAACACCTAAAACTCACATGGATATGTTTATGTTCACCCCCAGGCTAACCAACCCAACCATATCCACCCACTTCTCTAATCTCTTGGTCCATGTTTCAGAACTATACTGCTAAGAGGAACTGCAGCTTTTTTTAATTTCCAGCTTCCTCACAGTGTCACCTCTACACCTGGCCTCTCAGTTAACACCTATACATATAGGGAACTAAAACACTGCTTTTACACTTAGTCTATATATCTTACCACTCAGATTTGCTGTTTTACCTACTACTATTAACCTGACTATGTCAAACGTGTACACAATCTAACTGTATAAAATTAATACAACTTTTAAGATGCAGCTCTCACCTTCGTATCTTATTCTGTAATTCTTCTTACTTGTGTAATGGCTCATTCTAAGTGTAAAAAAATCATCAAGATTTTTTTTTATTCTGTGTATCTAATTTTAATTTTCATGCTTAGGTACTGTCTATGTAAATATGATTGCTGCTGTTATACTCCTTAGAAATGCTTGTAATTGATTTATGTAGCTTTTCTCCCCGGGCATCCACTGAAAATGGGCATGTATCCAGTCGGACACTCCCGGTCAACAAATGTAACATAAATAAATAAATATTTACAAGGGAGAGAACTAGTGTTTCTGGGAGTGTTATATGTCATCTGATGCTTTCTTCAGAATCAGTCATCAGTAAAACAGCAAGGTGCCAATACCTCCTTACGTGGTTATTTATAACTGTAAGTATTATTAGAATATATGTACATATGCTCTGCATGATATCAGAACAGAAGAAAATCATACCACATTTCTACTCAATGTTCACACTATAGGCTGAATTTTCATTCTGTTCTGCATTTAATCTGCTTATATGACTCTCCTGCTCATGTGCTCTTCAGAGATACTTCTGCATTGTTGCATCCACAGGCAACAGCAATTTAGCTTAAAGAAAAGTCATGTAAAAGATTCATTTTAATAACTGTCTCATTTCTCGCACAAAAATGACTTAATTTTTCATAAGACAGAATCTCAAATCTTGTTCTCACATTTATTTATGTTGCTTTCACACTCCAATAAACCACCAGGGTTTTCCCGCAGCATTTCTTTAATTTAGTCAAAAACTCTCAGACTAATGGAAGCTCTGAATTTATTTAGTCATATATATATATATATATATATATATATATATATATATATATATATATGCATATATGGGTCTATATCACATTGTCGAACTTATAAAAGTTCGAACATTATATGGTCAACACCATATGATCAAACCTTTAAAAGTTTGAACGTTTCAACGGAGATCTCCATACAGTGCAGAATGGGAAGATTTCCCTTTTCTGCACTGTAGTGCGAACTCAGAGTTGGCATATTTAAAGAGTGGGGGTGTGGAGGTACAGGGGGTTTTGCCCCCCTACTTAAACCATTCAGGTAGGTTTTTTCCCTTTGGTTTATTTTTTTATTATTATATTTTCGAACTTTTAAAAGTTTGATCATATGGTGTCGACCATACGACGTTCAAACTTTTAAAAGTTATATATATATATATATATATATATATATATATATATATATATATATATTGCAGTCTGATAACTTGGTAAATGGGCTGATCTGATGACCCTTTTCAGCTATAATACAAGCTACAAAATAGTAACAGAGCAAAAGTATAAACATCAAAAGTTATTATATTTATAGATGCATAAACAGCAGTCATTGGTATATTTATAGTAGCTGAAAGGGGACTGTTTATATTGCACAGTATAAATTTTGATTTAAGTAAGTCTTAGAGAATAAAACACATTCTGTATATAATAATATTTTCTGTAGAACCAATAAGTTCTTTCCTCTGAATAAATATCGAATAGTACAATGAGATATGCAACAGAAAATTCTTATTTTTCAAAATAATTATCAAAGACCAGGAAAGCAAGTACAGATGTCATCTTTAAGAAAATATTGTTTCAGTTCAGCTTTGAAGCCATTCATTATTTAATTATCTTATTTCTCTTGTAAGGTAAATCCAAGTGGCTGTCCCTAATTTTGAGAATGCTTTTTTGCCTGTTGTTGAGACAAAATGTGGGATGACAAAGGTAATACTGTCATCCCAACTCTCCCAAATTGAGTAGGATTGCTCCATCACACATAGCGTACATTTTATGGGGAAAGCAATGACAGTATTATAATGTTGAATATAAGCATGCTAAGCAAGAAATGATGTCTGACAGGGTGGGTGTTACTGGGGAAGTAACTGACTACCCAAGGATGTCATAAGGCCTAGCACCACAGGCAGAGGGACCATCCAACACTGAAAGGTCAGTCATTTCCCTTATAATGACTACTCTGGAGGGCATTATTATGCATAGAAAATGGCTGTTAAATTGGTTTGCATTTGATTTATTATTGTTGTGTATATCTGCATATCTACCTATCTATAAAAAAATGCATAATATATATATATATATATATATATATATATAT